>NW_008351466.1:3021353-3023139 GCF_000622305.1 Nannospalax galili | reverse complement strand
ATATATATATATATATATCATGTCTACTGAAGTGATCTCATACCTACTGAAGTTCAAAACAATCTGGTTGATATTTTTTTCTATGCTATCAGGAGGTGAAGACGAAGACAAAGTTCTAAAAAGCTTGACTTAGCATTGATGGTATGTAGAAATAGAAGTCAGTTTGGGAAGACTAAGAGATTTGTCTTTTTACATTTTGTTCTAGGGTTTTGAGGAAAATTCTGCAGTTCAATAGAATAGTGAGATAAAATAAGTGATGTCCTGACTATACATGATAAAGAATATTATATGAAATGATGTCTATAAAAGTGCATAAACAAATGAATGACTGTGGAACTCAATATATAATGATATTAATTCAGGAAAGGAGTTAGATATAATACTCAAAGTACCATATTCTCTTATGCAACACATTCAAATTACAGAAACATACAAGGCATAATAAGAAACAAAAAATATATACTATCCTCACTGAAAAATAAAGTAATAGAAACTGTCCATGAAGAAATCTTAATATTGTTTATGAGATGAAGACATTAAATAAAATATTTTTATATATATTTGAAGAACTAAATGGACAACAAATAAAGTCAGAAAAAAAATAAGGATGATGTTATATGAATACACAGAACATATTAATATAGAAAAATAAATGTTTAAAAATTAACTGAATGGAAGTTTCATAGGAACAAACAATAGTTGCAGTAAATAAAAAATTAGTTAAAACAATTCAAAAGCATATTGAGCAATCTGGAGACAGAAGTAAATTTAATGACAAGAAAATTCATGTTATCTAATCTGAGAAGCACAAAACAAAACAAAACAAAAGACATCTAAGAATCAAGCAGAACATCATGGCCATATCAAATAACACATTATAAAACCACCATAAGTCAAAAGGTACAAGGCCAAAAAAATGAAATAATTTTTAAAGAAAATATCATGAAATATATGTAAGTTTCATAAAACACAAAATTGATATTTCCAAGAAGTTCAGAATATTAGAAGTAAGTTAAATTTTAAAATACTCATACCAAGTGTGATAGTTAATCTTCAATATCAGTTTAGTGGGATTTATAATCGTATAGGAGACAAATTTCTACCTTATCTGTGATGTTATTTCCAAAGAACTTTAAAAGTTGTAGGAAGTCCCACCCTGAAAAAAGAATAGCATCAGTCCATGGACTGTGGACCCAGACTGTATAAAAGAGAGGAATCGACTCCTATCCTCAGGCCTCTTGGGGTAAGTCTATAGCGCAGCCCTCGGTGCCTTGACTCCCCAGGCCACATTCACCCTTCCATATTCCCCGCTGTTCGCTACTCCCACTTTGGGACCTGCGCTATTCCTAGTCTTGGGGCCCCAGACACCTGGGGAACCAATACTGCTTCCTGACCCTTATCACCAAGACCAACTGAGTGCCTTTCTTGGGCCCCAGGAGCACCACTTCTGGTCCTGGCCCTGCCCTCACTTCTCTCCGCATCCCTGGACCTGCACCACCGGCTAACTCTCCTAGCCTGCAGTCCTATCCTCAGGCCTCTTGGGGTAAGTCTATAGCGCAGCCCTCCACGCCTTGACTCCCCAAGCCACACTCACCCTTCCATCTCCCCCGCTGTTCGCTACTCCTAGTTTGGGACCTGCGCCATCCCTAGACTGGGGCCCCAGACACTGGGGGAACCAATACTGCTTCCTGACCCTTATCACCCAGACCAACTTAGTGCCTTTCTTGGGCCCCAGGGGCACCGCTTCTGGACCTGGCCCCGCCCTCACCTCTCTCTGCTTCCCTGG
>NW_008351466.1:3019602-3019753 GCF_000622305.1 Nannospalax galili | reverse complement strand
TAGTTGAAGGGGAAAGAAAAATCTTCCATGACATAAATAGGCTGAAGGAACACTTGTCCAGAAAATCAGCCCTACAGAGAGGTCAGGGAGCAATCCAAAGAGCTGAAGAAAGGAATGACTATACCCAAGGGGTTGCAGAAAGAATTCCGAG
>NW_008351466.1:3018930-3019526 GCF_000622305.1 Nannospalax galili | reverse complement strand
AATAATAACTTTAAACATTAACGGACTGAACTCCCCAGTCAAAAGACACATACTATATGAATGGATTAAGAAACAAAACCCATCTTTTTGTTGTCTGCAAGAAACTCATCTCACTTTCAAGGACAGACACTATCTCAAAGTGAAAGGATGGAACAAAATATACCAAGCAAATGGCACTAAGAAAAAAGCAGGCGTAGCAATCCTAATATCTGACAAAATAGACTTTAAACTGAAACTAACCAGAAAAAACAAAGAAAGCTATTTCATTTTGATCAAAGGAACGAACAATCAAGAAGATATTACAATCATGAACATATATTCACCAAACTCTGGTGCACCCCACTTCATAAAAAAAAAAATACTACAGGACTTCAAGACCCAGAATAATCCCAACTCATTAATAGTAGGGGACTTCAATACCGCACTGTCTCCATTAGATAGGTCAACAGGGCAGAGAGTTAACAGAGAGACATCTAAATTAAACAATACCATATATAAAATGAATCTAACAGACATCTAGAGAATATTCCACCCAAACACCAAAGAATATACTTTCTGCTTAGCAGCCAATGCAAGTTTTTCTAAAATTGGGTACT
>NW_008351466.1:3016290-3017095 GCF_000622305.1 Nannospalax galili | reverse complement strand
CATGGATTGGAAGAATTAATATTGTGAAAATGACCATCCTACCAAGAGTCATATATAGATTCAATGCAATGCCAATCAAAATCCCCTTGACATTTTTCACAGAATTGGAAACAAACTATCCTAAGATTCTTATGGAAGCACAACAGACCCCGGATAGCCAAAACAACTCTGAGAACTGAGAGCAATGCTGGGGGGATTACTATACCAGATTTTAAGCTCTACTACAGAGCTATAGTCATAAAAACAATATGGTACTGGCATAAAAATAGACCCATAGAACAATGGAACAAAATTGAAGACCCAAATATGAGTAATTGCAATTTTAGCCACCTGATATTTGACAAAGGGGCCAAGAACATTAACTGGAGGAAAGACAGCATGTTCAGCAAATGGTGCTGGCAAAACTGGATCTCCACCTGTAGAAGAGTGAAACTAAACCCCTATCTTTCACCCTGCACAAAAGTCAACTCCAAATGGCTCAAACACCTCAACATAAAGCCTGCAACTCTGAAACTCTTAGAAGAAAACATTGGGAAAAACCTACAAGATATAGCTGTAGGAAAGGACTTTCTAAACCAGACACCATTAGCCCAGGAAACAAGGGCAAGTATTAACATGTGGGACCTCATTAAACTAAAAAGCTTCTGTACATCAAAGGAGACAACCAAGGAAACAAACAGAAAACCCGCAGAATGGGAGAAAATCTTCACTAGAGACACATCTGATAGAGGTTTAATTACCAGAATATATACCGAACTTAAAAAAACAGAGAACCAAGACAAGAAGCAACCCAATTGAAAGATGG
>NW_008351466.1:3015426-3015677 GCF_000622305.1 Nannospalax galili | reverse complement strand
TAAAAATTGGGTTAGTTTAAGGGAGGGGGGAGGGAAGGGTATATGAGGAACCTAGGGGATAAGGAGAAAGAAGAAGCTCAACAGAGGTGGAATCATAGGAACAAGGGTATTAGTAAGGAAGAAAGGGGGGAAGTGGGTGCACCTTAATGGGTAAAACCATGAAGAGGGGTGAGACGATACAAGAGAGAAACAATGCCTAGCTAGTCACGAAAACCAGAGGGAACCATATTATTCCTACAATCTACTGACAA
>NW_008351466.1:2994475-3015183 GCF_000622305.1 Nannospalax galili | reverse complement strand
TGTCCTATAATGGTGGTGGGTCACCTGTCCTCTTGATCAAGGAGGCTAGGAGACCCCACCAGATGGACTTGAACCAGTGTCCAGTCTATAAAGAGGAGGGTCAACACGGAGGAATCATTTCCTCCATGCTTCCAAGAGAAGCCAACAATGGTCGAGCAGGACCTTTGACTTATCTTCACATAGATGGAACTGGTAAAAGAAAGGAGCCATGGACTCCTCTCAAGCCCATGGGACCCCTGAGGAACAGATCCTCAAATGACCTCGAGAGTAAAAACAAATCAGTTTATCTGGTCCAATGGTATGTCCTTAAACACCCAAAAGGGAAGTATAACCAAAGATTAAAGGGGCCAATATAATTTCATAAGAGCATACATATATATAACTAAAAGTTACTTGACAAACAGCAAAGCCAGACAGTCGACACTTTCAGTTGAGATGTTGGCCAGGATAGATAAAGGCTCTTCCAGACAGTAACCCAACATACTACTGGAAACATGAACAGAAGACCCCAATTCTATCCAAAGGAATACTGACAATGGATTGCCATAGATGAGGAACAGCTGATCCTCCTGGGACAGGGACCTCTGGCTGACTAGATTTACCAGAAGGGCAGATAGGGGGGAATGGATGGGGGTGCTGACAGCACAGTGGACAGTGGCAGGGATAGCAGAGGGAGAGGAAGGCTGTCTACCTGATGAGTTCGTATTCTTGCTTAGATCCCGAAGAGCTCAGAAGGTGGGCGACTGTGACCAGTAATAGTCATGTATATAGAGATTAGAAATGCATGTGAAAACGTCTCAATGTCAATAGGCTTGGAATGAATTTTTCTGTATGAAACTGTGTGTTTTGACAATGAAGTGGAGATCTTTTTTAAACGTTGGAACCTCATTTAATTTTATGTCTTACAGAGTTTATAATGAGTAAAAGATTATATAAGCATAATAATTCATCTGTAAACCTAGAAATGTACAGCCAATTTTGAAAGAGATGTACCCTAGCTCAGAAAAATGTTATTGAATAGGTTAATGCTGTTGTAATGAAAAGCTTCTTTTAATTAAAAAAATAAAAATAAATAATAAAAAAGTTTTAAATTTACACACACACACACAAAAAGAGAGGAATCTACTTTTATACTAGAATTCATCTTTTTGCTTCCTGTCTGCAGAAGCACTGTTGTTCATTGCCTTGTGTGCCTTCCACCACAGGTAGAATTGCTCTTGCTACCATGATTTATTTGTAGTGATATCCTCAAACTACAAGAAATGTATGAAAGTGATTATAACTTTTAACAATGAAAATAATGACTGGAGGTATTATTTGTGGTAATAACAATAGAAGAGCTTCACAGGGTAGATTTTTTTGTTCATCTGTTTAACAAAGGTAAATTTTAACAATTTAAATCAGACTGTTACATACTAATATGCTTAATGAAATACCATATCTTTATATTTTAAAATGTACAGTAAGGGCAGCTGGGTTTCTAGCATGCACTCATCTAGAATGCAGGAAATTCTAACATCAAATATCCATTAATACCAAAACAAGGTTTAAAGAACAAAATTATTACAAAAAAATGACAACTTGTCAGTCCACTGGTAGAAATTATTTTAAAAGTAATTAGGGGGATGGAAAGATTGCTTAGTCGATAAGACCACTGACTGCTTTTGGAGAGGACAGGGTTCAGTTTCCATCATCCAGATGACTGACTACTATTCAAAACTCTAGTTCCAGGGGATTCTATACTCTCTACTGACCTGCACTGGAATTTCATGATAGGTTTGTACTTACGTACATGCAGGCAATACACTCATACACACAAATATATTTAAAAAAATGTAAGAGACAAAATAATTGCATTCATTAAGAATAGAAACCAATTTTAAATCTCAAAAAATTTGAAAAATTATAATATGTAAAACAGAGAAAGAATGTAGTTTAGAAAAATAAGAGAATGAAAATTATTTTATCACTATCAAATTCAGGGAAAAATGAAATATAATATGTTAACAATATATTATATGAATGAGACAACTGAGATGAAATGGACAAGTTACTAGAAATATATAAATTAAATCAGTAAGATGAATAATAACAAAAAGTTCTGATGCTGTAGAGATGGCTCAGCAGTTAAGAGCACTGACTGCTGTTGCAGAAAACCCAGGTTTGGTTTCCAGCATCCACATGGTAGCTCATAACTATCCATAACTCCAGGTTGAGGGGATCCAACAGCTTCCTCTGCCCTTCATGGAAATTGCATGAATGTAGTACACCTACATATATTCAGGCAAAGCTCCCATACACGTAAAATAAAACTAAATAGAATTTTTTTTACAAAAACCTTATTGAGAATTTCACACATTCATGTGTGTTGATCAAACCCATGCAGACTCCCTCACCTCCAACACTCCCCCATCTGAAGAGGTAATACTAAAATTTTTTAAGGGTTAGATACAAGCTCCCAAATACTTTTGACATTTTTGGCCTTGGAACAGAGTATGTTGCTAACAGACCTAAGGACATTTTGACTTTTAGCCAAGCAGCTATATTTCTTTGGGGTTGTTTTACCCTAACTGCCTAACCAATTTCTACTTCCTATTCTTATCACAGAATCCTCTGAAGGGGTTACCCAAATTGCCAATAGGGAATAGGGACACCAACCTTTCTGGCTTCTTCCCTGCTGAAGAGGGACACAGATGATGCAATTGGAGTACCCTTTCAGTGGGTCTATCTAAAAGACTCCCAAATTGAATAACTCTTGTCTCTAAGGGGAGAAGTCCTTGACTCATGAATGGAAGATGTGATGAAGAAGTAAAGGCGAGACTAATTAGCATTACAAGTTTTAGACAGGGAACTAGAAAAAAGTCAGAACAGAGCAATTTTCAAATATTCATATGAGAGTCCATTGGAGTTTCTTGACAAGGACTTCCAAAAGCATCCCTCTATTGGGTTCTTCCTTATTTTCCTTTTGTCTTCCAAGGCTGGTCTAGTTGGCTGGGAAGAGTGGCTAGATACACAGGCAGGTGAGGGTCCTGTGACCCTGCTTGGCACTCCTTTAATGAATGAACATAACTGTCAACAAGCCCAATTGTGACTATGTTTAGGTACCAGGCTCAGCCAAAGTCATGATGATGGTAGTTATTTCACACAGAAGGGACTGCTGTATAGCATCATCATTAAAAAGACGTGGAATTTAAAAGGATTTGGTGCTAGGAGCCAACTCACTTAGTATAACAGTTTCTAGTTCCATCCATTTACCTGAAAATTTCATGATTTCATCTTTCTTTACTCCTGAGTAAAACTCCATCATATAAATGAACCACATTTTTGTTAACCACTCATCAGTCGAGGGACACTTAGGTTGCTTCCATCTCGTAGCTCTTGTGAAAAGAGCAGCAACAAACATGGTTGTACAAGTGTCTCTACAATAGGATGAGTCCTTTGGGTATATGCCAAGGAGTGGTGTAACTGGGTCCGACCAATCTAAAAAAAGACAGGGACAAAGTGGCTTGTGAGTTCACCCAAACACTTGAGGAAGGATTAACATTTATCATTATTACCCACCCTTTTAATTTTTCAATCCATGTATATTTTCCGAGAATAAACTGTTTCCCTTTCATAAAGCTTTTCTCATCTATAAAGTTATTATCACATTAACATCAAAGCAAAACATATCTCAAAGAATCTATAAACCAGTTTTTCTGAGGAACATAAATGCAGAAGTCCTCAAAAAAACACTAGCTAATCAAATCCAACATCACCTTTCTATGATTAAATATAATAATTCATTGCCATTTATCCATGGCTGGGGATAGTAGGGAAATGGAGCATAGTTTTAACATGCATTATAAAGGACTGTCTTAGTTTGTCTCCCCATTGCTGTGACAAAACACTCTGAAAAATGCCAACTTGGGGAGGAAAGGGTTTATTTAGTTTACGTATCCTGGGTCACAGTTAATCCAGGAGCCCAAGGTAGGAACCCAGGGAGCCCAAGGTAGGAACCCAGGGCAGGAACCTGGAGGCAGGAGCTCGAGCACCAGCCATGGAGGAACACTGCTTACTGGCTTGCTCCCCTGACCCCTGCTCAGACTGCTTTCTTATGCAAGACAGGTCCACCTGCCCAGGGGTGGCACCACCCACAGTGGGCTGGGCCCTCCCACATCACTCAACAATCAGGAAGGTGCCTCATGGACATGGGCACAGGCCAGTCCAATGAAGGAAATTCCCCAATTGAGGCTCCCTAAACCCAGGTGTGTCAAGTTGACACTAAAACTATCCAACACAAGGAGTTTAAGAAAATAGTGTAATATGCCTTATTTAATAAATGTAAAATCTTACATCATATTCCAGTCAATATCCAAAAGTACTTAATAAAGCTCAACAAGTTCTCAAAATAAACATACTATATTTTTGTTAGACGGGGTATCCCTGTAGCCCCAGCTGGCTTGGATATCGCTATGTAGATCAGGCTTGCCTCATTATCACAGGGGATTGACTTCCTCTCCCACTGGAGTGCCAAGATTGAAGGTGTGTACCACCTTGCCCAGAGCTAAAATTATAAAAATACTCAAAGGAAAAATGGGAACTTCCTCAGCATGATAAATCTCAATGTAAACCCATGGCTCATGCATATTAAAATATTTATTACTGGGTTACAAGATGGCACAACAGGTAAAGACATTCGCTGCCAATCCTGGCATGAATTTGTCACTCTCAATCAATAAACAAAGTGTTAAGAAAAGAGTTATTCAGCACTTTGGCCTAAAGATCAAGAGGAAGAGTCAGTAATGTCCACATTTTGACAGATATCAAACTTTTAACTCCAAAGGCTCAGGGATCATTGATAAAGAGGTGGCAGAAAGATTTTAAGAGCCAGATTGACGGAAGGCTACAAGAATATAGTTTTCTAGACAGGTGAGAAGTTATTTAAGTGAATTCCAAAAAATGGTAATAGCATGTACAAGTACCATGTCATACCAAGCCAGAAAAAAAAATCCCAGCACAGACAATGGAAAGTGGGTCAAACCCCCCCCCCCACCAACCCTACCTGAGGAACTATTGGAAATGTATGACTATTGAGAAGGGGAGAGCCAGTCTCTTTTAAGGGTGAAACTCTTGGTAGGTTAAACAGGCATGAACCCACACTGTAGGGTATTTGGGGACATAAATCACACTCTATAGGCTTTAATATATATACAGTATCCCTGTAGCCCCAGATATGTATATACAGGAATTGTGTGAATGGTAGTAAGGGGGGGCTGATAGGGAAGGGGATCTAAATACAGTCAAAATATATTATTGCAGGAAAGTAGAAAAATTCAATAAAAAGGAAAAAAGAAACAAAATTTTAAAAGATTGCTCACATTTATCACTTCCAATCTACAAAATACTCTTACTAAAGAAATTAGGCAAAAAAAAAGCCAGACAAGAAAGCATGAAATACAAGCAACACTATTAACAGACTCAAGTGTGTGTATATAGAAAATCTCCATAAAATTCAGTCTCAGATCTAACAGGCAAATTCAGGAATCTTACAAGGTACAAAATCAATAAAATAGAAAAATAATTCCAAAAGTAAATTAGGAAAACATTCACAACAATTCAAAACCAAATGTAAATTATTGAAAGTAAATGAGGACACAAATAAATAAAAGCTGCAGTATTATTAAATAGAAGACAACGTTGTCAAAATGTCAGCACTTGAAAATATTATCAAGATTTAGCATAAACTTTATCAAATTTGCATTGGCTTTTGGCTAAAATTCAAAGCAGATTCCTAAATTTATGTGAAAAAAAGACGTGAAAATAGCCACATAAGAATAGAGAGAAGGGAGCAGAGAATATGAGATGTCAAAATCATAATTATCAGCTAGTTCATCCCCCAGTGACATAATCACCTCTCATTTGGTTAATTTCTTAAATGTGGTACCCTGGAGAATATATATTTAATAAAACGGCCTTTGGAGGATGCATGATATAAAAATTATATCAATGACTAAGGAATAAAGGAGCTTGAAAACTTATTTCTTAACTTACCAGAGTTATAGTAGTGAAGAATTTTGCACACTTGTAAGGATATAAATAGCAGTAAAATTAATACAATTAAGTATCCAGAGATAAATCCATACCTTTTTGATAAATTTCTTTTGTGGGGATTAAGAAAATTCAATATCGATAGAATGTTCTCTTCAATAAATAATACTGATAAATTGTGAAATTTACATGCAAAGAAAATTAATTTATATAAATATATCATACATATAAATCACTCAAAAATGATTCAGTTACCTTAAGCCATAACAAATGTATTAATCACATTCTCTAGAGGAACCAAACAGATAGAATATATATTTAAATAAAAATATGTATATGTAAACCATATATAAGTACTTAAATATATAAAGGGAATTTTTTTAGATTGATATTCATAATACAGCCTGGGTAATCTAACATTGGCCATCTGCACTGAGGAACCCAGGAGAGGTTTAGAACCTGGTAATGGCTCAGTCAGTGAGACTTGGTGTCTCAGCAATTCCAATCTCAGGCTGATGGCCTGGAAAATTCCTGGCGAGCTACTGATCTTAAGCCCATATTGGAATCCTGAAGAACCTGAGTTCTGATATCAGTGAAGGAATGCAGCAGCAGCAGCAATGGTGGTAACAACAGGGTAGATGAATTCTCAAACAGGCTATATATACCCTCCAAAAGGACATGAAAGGAATAAGGATAAAAGCTGAGCTTTTCTTTTGAATTTCTTTGCATTCAGGCTGCCATTTGAAGGTGCAAGCAACATTTGGACTGGGTCTTTCCACTTTTAATAAGTTGATGAATTACATTGCTCACAGACATACCCACCAGTTTATCTCTTAGTTGAATATAGATCCAGTCAAGCTGAAAACCAAGATTAACCATCAAAATAGTCTTTTAAAAAAATTATTGAGCTTTTTTACATTTCATGCAACAGCTCTGAATCAAATTTAGAACCCTTTTCCCATTTATATCTCCACAAACTCCACCTGACCTCATGTATTCTGCCATACATGTTAAGTCTTATCCAGTCAATCATTTGTACCCAGATATATTTCAGTGCAAATTCTTCCACTGGAGTCTAGTCAGCCTATTTAGAGATTGTAAGTAAGCCTTACTCTCCCTCATTCAGTATTAATCAGTCTACAATAGATCTCATTTTAGGGCCAGCCTGCCACCTATTTCTCTCGCTCCATTCTGGGACTTTGTCTGATTGAGGTGGTGTGGGTCCTGTGCTGGATGCCACCATTCTGACAATTTACATGTGCAAGCTTCCAGTGACCTGAAAACCTCTTCTTCCCTATGTTCATTAATGAGCCCTGACTCTTACAAACTTTCTACATTTTCTGTGTCTGACAAGTTGTAGGATTCTACAGTAACCTCCATCTGTTGCAAAAAGAAGATTCTATGATGAGGGGTGTACAGTATCCTTGTCTGTAAATATAAGGATCTATATTTAGCATATGGTAAGACATTTCATTTGTCTAGAAATATGACCGAGATAGGATTTTCTGTAGGATCTATGTCCTCTATAGCCATGTGTATTTGACTGCATTTACAGTGCCACCCATGATGAGTTCACTTCCATTGAGAAGGCTTTAGTGAAGTCCAGTTAGATAGCAATTGATTACCTACCAGATAACACTGCCACTACTACACCAATAGAGGTAGTTTGCTGTGCTGGTCTTTACTGTTATTAGACTTTAGGACTGGGTTGGATCATTGATTGCATATTATCATCTAACAGTATGAAGGCTACATTTCAGGTAGAAGACTTCAAGGTCAGCTCTAGTTCCATTGATCCAAGTCCTGTATCTGAAGTATGTCCTGTCCTCAGTAGTAGAGTCTTATATTCTAGTTCTGGGAGATAACCAAGAGCTCTGGCAACAGTCTGTGTTGTTTTGGGAGTCTCTTTGGATCACTCTCACCAACCAATCAAAGAAAGTTCTCTCCTGTCTGACACTGTGTTCCTTGCCCTACAGCTCCCAGGTATACATATATGTACTAATGTTCAGAATGGTATATGCATTTCTCAGGGGGGTTTGGGGTCATCACATTTCCCTCTGGTTTCCCTAGCCCCTTCCCCCAAGATCCATTCATCTCTACTCATTCTTACTCCCATACAACTTCCCTCCTCCCTTCCCAGTCTCAGCAACCCTATTATCTATACCCTCCCCTCAATAACACCTGCCTCCCACCATAACCCCACTCCTGATTTCCCTCCCCACCATCATGCTCCCCTGTGCGTCCCTCCCTTCTCCCCTCCCAGCCAAACACACATACTTTTCTCACCTCCCTCCTGGTGTCTTCAGTTCCCTATTGCTCCTCGTTTTCAGGTTCTTTCTTATCTGTTACATCAATGCATCCTTTCCATTTTCCACCAAAGTTAAACCAAGAAGAGATAAACAGCTTAAACAGACCCGTAACCAATAAGGAAATTGAAACAGTGTTGCAAAAGAGTCTTAAAAGAAACCATAAGAAAATGTTTTTGAGACCTTGCATTTTGTGATTTATCTTGAGTATTGCACAAAAAGTATGACAAATATTTAAAGAATAATTAAAGTTGAATGCATCTGTACATCAAAGTGTATTAAGAGAAAATGAGAAGAAATATTACCCCATCATATGTTTGATAAGATTCCAGTGTCCAGAATATTCAATCTTAAAATTCAGCAAAAGAAAGCAAAACCAGGAAATTGCCTGAAGGGGAGTTTTTCAATAAAAATTTTAATTTGTCTAGAAGCACAATAGAAATATGCTTAAATTTAATAATAATTAGGGACAAGGAGTGATCACTTTACAACCATCAGCATGACTAAAATAACAGTAACTTTTGAAAGCACAGAATTTCACAAGAATTGTTGACAAGGAAATTTGAACTGTTGCATTTTGTTGGTAGCAAAGAATCTAAGGAAACAGAGGTTTCAGCATTCTGGAAACTTGCTCATGAACTTGCAACAATGGTGACAGCATGCACAATACCCATTCTGCTCAATCAGACAAAAATTCAGCATAGAACTGGGATAATTGGCAGCAGGCACCAACCATAGGCAAGGTACTATTGGCAGCTTATTACTTTTGGGTGAGGAAGAGTTGATATTCTTTAAGGAAGTGACTCAGGATAGGCTGACTCAAGTATATGAATTTGCACCAATGCACATCTGGGTACAAATGCTTGACTGAAAAGGATTTAAGATATATGACAGAATAACTGAAATCGGGTTGGCAGGAGGGTGGGGGTATGGGGTTTGGGGGGGAGCTTTAAATTTAGGTAAGATGTATTATATAAAATGCACAAAATCTCAATAAAAATGTCAGGAAACCGAATTAAAATTTGCTAATGAGGGCAAAAATAAAGCAAAATATAATAAAATAAAACATTTCAATGGTTATGAAAAATTCCACTGACAAGTGAAAGATACCAATTTCCCAGTGATGGGTCACATGTAAGAGTATTATCATGAAATAATAATGAGGCTGGAGATTTCCTGCTTCAGGGTTATTATAGTCATCATAACTTAGTCCTAAGCATAACATGTATTTATGGCAATGGTTGTATGACCAAAGTTACTGTACTGAAAGTTATACAAAAGTAGAAAATTTGAGGCCAGCCTCCTTGCCTGCAGAGTTTGAGCCTTCCCACTTTGCCTTGATATCAACAACCTGATTCAATCTCTCAGCTCCCATTCTCCTTCTAGTCTTGGCCACAGACCCACTTCTTTTTGCACCTCAGACCTCTGGACTACCCTCTTGGCCCAGATCCCCCGACTGCTTCCTGATCCTAGGCACTAGACCAACCCAACTCTTCAGTCTACTTTCCTAGACACCTCACAGCCTGCCCCTACCCCCAACTTGCCTTAGCACACTTGAGACCAGGCTTTTACCCTGGCTTTCCCCAACCCTAACCTGCCTGGGATTCTGGAGACCAGCCTCCTTCCTAGTAATTTTGACCTTGCCCATTGTGCCTGACTCCCACAACCTGATTCAATCTCCCTGCTCCCACTTCCCATCCACCTCTAGTCTTGGGCATAGGCCCACTTCTTCCATTGGCTCCCCAGAATTCTGCACTACCCTCTTGGCACAGATACCCCTGCTGCTTTTGATTCTTTATACTAAGACCAACCCAATTCTTCAGTCTAATTTCCTAGAGACCTCACAGGCTGCCTCAACACCCAACTTTCCTTTCCACATTTGAGACCAGGTTTCCACCCTGGCTGTCCCTAACGCCAACCTGCCTGGGATTCCTTAGGCCAGCCTCCTTGCCTGGTAAGATTGACCCCACCCACTGAACCTTGACTCCCACAACCTTATTCAGTATCTTAGCTCCCACATCCTGTTTTCCCTCTGGCCCTGGACATAGGCCCACTTTTTCTCTTGGCACCCAGACCTCTTGATTACTCTCTTGGCCCAGATCCCCCAACTGCTTCATGATCCTTTGCACCCAGACCAACCCAATTCTTCAGTCTATCTTCCTAGAGACGTCACAGACTGCCTCTACCACCAACTTTGCTTTGTACACCTGAGACCAGCCTTCTTCCCCAGCTCTCCCCACCCTCAAACTGACTGGGATTCTTGAGGCAAGCCCCCTTTCCTGGTAAATTTGACCCTTTCCATATCACCTTTACTCCCCAAATTTCCACAATCTGATTCAGTCTCCCAACTCCTATACCCCATTCTCCTTCTAGCCCTGGGTACAGGCCCACTTCTTCTCTTGGCAACCCAGACCACTGGACTCCCCTCTTGGCCCAGATCCCCCTACTGCTTCCTGATCTGTTGTGTCCAGGACAAACCAGTTCTTCAGCCTACTTTCCTAGAGACCTCACAGCCTGTCCCCACCACAAACTTGCCTTTGCACACCTGAGACCAGCCTTCTCCGGCTGTACACCCCAGGACCCCTAACCTTCATTTCCCAGAGTCCTGATCAGGCAGATAGACCTGCTCAGTCTACTGCTTAGCAAGAACTTGAAATACCCACCAATTTGTCTTCCATTTACACAAACAAAAAGTAAATATGCTACATAAATAATATTAACAGAACCAAAATAAATTAAACAAAAATAGAGTAGAAGTGCCTGTTGAACACAACCAACAAAGAATATCCAAATGCTAAATGGCAATGTCAATATACAAACAATATGAAAAACCAGGAAAATATGCTTCCAACAAAACCCACAAGTTCTAAAGAAGTGCACAGCACTAAGAACCACACTGTAGAACCCCAGAATGCAGAATTAAAAAGAACAATCATAAACTTCAAAGAACATCAAGAAAACATAAACATCACTAAGAACTCAAAGAAGAAAGGCATAAACTTGTGACAGAAGCCCAAGATTACACAAAGAGTTGGCTTAATGAAATATCAAAAGGAATTCATAAATTAAAAATAAAATTCACTAAAGAGAAATAGTGAAGAAAACCCAAACGGAAATGAACATGGAACTGAAAAACTCAATAAATCAATTAGAAATAACTGGAGAAAGCCTCACAAGAAGAATGAATGAAATGAAAAAGTGAATTTCAAGACTGAATGATAAAGTTGAAGATCTGGACTCCTTAAGCAAAAAACCCAGGAATGGAATACTTAGAAAATGTGGGACAACATAAAACAAACAAATCTATGAATTATAGGCATACAGGAAGGAGAAGAAGCTCAATCAAACAGCATTGAACAGTTCTTCAAAAGGATTATGGAAGAAAACTGCCCTAAATTAAGGACAGATATACCAATAGAGATTCAAGAAGCACAGAGAACACCATTAAGACATGATCATAACAGAAAGTCCCCATGATGTATCATAGTAAAAATATTAAATGTTCAGAACAAAGAGAGGGTAATGAAAGCTTCTAGAGAAAGACAAGTGACATATGAAGGAAAACCCATCAGAATTACAGCTGACTTTTCATTGCAAACTAGGAAAGCCTGAAGAGCCTGGAACAAAGTATTGCCAGTTCTAAACAACCATGGTAGTCAACCCCGAGTACATTATCCATCAAAATTATCTATCAAGGTTGATGGGGAGCAGAAAATTTTCTATGACACAAATAGCTTGAAAGAATTCATGTCTTCCAAACCAACACTACAGAGAATATTTAAAGCAATACAAAGGACCGAAGAAAGGAATAAGTATTCCCAAGAGGCTACAGAAAGAAAATAAAGGTATAACAACAGAAGCACAAAATAGGGCCACAACACACAAAGAAATTAAAATGACAGTATACAGTACACACCTTTCAATAATAACACTAAATACCAATAGTCTCAACTCCCCTATCAAAAGATATGGGGTGATGCAATGGCTCAAGAAAGAAAACCCATCTTTTTGTTGTCTTCAAGAAACTCATCTCACCTTCAAGGATAGACACTCTGTTAGTATGAAAGGATGAAAAAAATATTCCAAACAAATAGCCTTAAGAAGAAAGCAGGTGTCAGAAATTTAGTATCTGACAAAAATACTTCAAATTAAAACTCATCAGAAGAGATAAGGAAAGTTACTTCATTCTAATCAAAGGAACAATTGACCAAGAAGATAATACATTCATGAATATTTATTCACCAAACTCTGGAGCACCCAATTTCATAAAATCAGTAGTCCAAGTCCAGGATTATAAAACAGACTGACACCAACTCAGTGATAGTGGGTGACATTAATGCCCCACTTTCTTCCATAGACAGGGGAACTGGACAAAGAATAAACAGAGAGACATCTGAATTGAATGACATACAAAAAATGGACCTAACAGATATATACAGAATATTCCCCTCAACCACCAAAGAATTCACTTTTTACTCGGCAGCTCATGAAAGTTATTCTAAAATTGACCATGTTCTGGTACACAATGAAAATCTCAACAAATACGAAATAATTCTATGCCTTCTGTCAGACCACAGTGCAGTAAAAGTTATAATTAACAGCAAAAAAAATATGTAGTAAATACCTGAACCCATAGAGATTAAACAACACACTCCTGAATTCATGAATGGGTCAATGAAGAAATTGAGAAAAAATAAAAGTATTCCTGGAACAAAATGAAAAAGAGGAAAAAACACAACACTACCTCTGGGACACCCTAAAAGCAGTCCTAGGAGGGAGATTTATAGTTCTCAGTGCCTACATTAAAAAATCATTAAGAGTACGTGTAAATGACTCTACAGTACAACTCAAGACTCTGGAAAGGCAGGAATAAGCCAATCCCCAACTTAGTAGATGAGAAGAAATAACAGAACTCAGAGTAGAAATTAATGAAATAAAAACAACAGCAAGTGGTGCACGCCTTTAATCCCAGCACTCAGGAGGCAGAGGCAGGTAGGTGGATCCTCTGTGAGTTCGAGGCCAACCTGGTCTACAGAGCAAGTTCTAGGCAGCTGGAGCTACAGGGAGACCCTGTCTCAAAAAGACCAAAAAAACAAGACAAAACAAAAACCAAAAACAAAAATAAATCAATGAATCTTAAGAGCTGGTTCTTTGAAATGTTAAACAAGATAAACATACCTTTATCCCAGTTAACCAAATGAAAGAAAACAAATCCAAATCAGGAAAATTGGAGACAAAAGGGGAAAAATCACAACAGATACCCAAAAAAAAATCCAAAATATTGTAAGGGAATAATTTAAAAACCTATATTCCGTTAAATTTGAAACCTTAAAAGAAATGGAAGAATTTCTAAAATCATGGCCACCACCAAAGTTAAACCAAAAGGAGATCAACAGCCTAAACAGACCCATAACAAATAAGGAAATTGAAACAGTAATACAAAACCTCCCAACAAAAAAAAAAGTCCAGGCCCAGATAGATTCACAGAAGTATTTTATCAGACATTCAAAGAAAATCTACAACCAATACAGCTTAAATTATTCAAAATGATAGAAACGGGGAGATTTCAAAACTCCTTCTATAAAACTCCTTTTCCAATACCCAAACCAGTTAAAGAGACAATCAGAAAAGTATCACCCCATATGCTTATTAAACATAGATGCAAAATTCCTACCATATGATCCATTGATACCATTCCTTAGAATATACCCAAAGGACTCATCATACTGTAGAGATACCTGTACACCCATCTTTGTTGCTGCTCCCTTCACAATAGCTAAGAAGTGGAAACAACCTAAATTCCCCTCAAGTGACAAATGGTTAATGGAAATGTGGTACATCTACTCAATGGAGTTCTACACAGCAGTAAGCAAAGATGAAATTATGAAGTTTGCAGGTAAATGAATGGAGCTACAGAGTGTTATTCTAAGCGAATTAATATAAATGCACAAAAGCAAGCAAGGTGTGTTCTTCCTCATTTATAGATTGTAGCACCAATCCGTTATATGTGAGTATATAAATTCTGATGTAACACCAGGAGCCAGGTAAAGGGAAAGGATACATTGAGGTAAAGGAAAAGAAACAACCTGAAAGGGAGATAGTAAGGAACAGATGTTACCCAAGGGAGGTGGAAAAAACAGAAGTAAATGGCAGGGAGGAGAGGAAGGAGGCACATGCAAGGCACCATGGTGTGGGGGTGGGGGGACATCAGGAGATGAAAGATGGAAGGAGTCTGGGGCTAGGTATTGGGGAAAGAGTGGGGATAATAGGGGCACTGTGGCTAGGGAGGGAGGGAGGAGGGAAGCCAGATAGGAGAAAAGAGAGCTCAGATGAGTGAATCTTGGGGGCTAGGAAACCTAGAGGGAAAAGTGATGCCCTAGAAACCCTATGAGAAATGCACAGGGAATATCTGAACATTAATGCATATGTATACCTGGGAGCTGTTTGGCAGGGAACACAGTGCCAGATAGAAGAGACCTCCCTCAGAGTGACAAACATGCCATACAGCGCTCATCAAAGAAGCTTCTTTTTGCAACAGATAGAGGCTATGGCAGAGTTGCACATTTGGTCAGGCAAAGAGAACATATGCCTGGGAGATGCCCAGTACTAGGTGACACATCTGCCCTCAAATCTCTCCATCTAAGGCTCTTGGAACATAGTGGAATAAGGGGTAGAGAGAGGGCTAGTGTACCCCTAAATTCTAACCAGTGAGGCTTCTATGTACATCAGCATGTGATGCACACAGAAGGCCACAACTGGCCCAGTTTTGGAGAATAAGTAATTGTAGAATGTAGGAGGGGACTCCTATACAGAACCTAACCAACCCACGGCTCAGGGACCATTGTTGAAGAGGAAGCAAAAGACTGTAAGATCTAGGGCTCATTCATGTACACAGGGAGGGGGAGGTCTCCATGCCACTGGAGGCTTGCTCATGTGAGCCTGTGCCAGCAGTGGCACTGAGAATGGGACTCATGTCAGCTCAATTAAACAAGGGCCCAAATGGGAGGTGAGAAATAGGTGGCAGGCAAGTACTAGATTGAGAACTATTAGACACTGATTCCTGCTAGGTGAGGGAGAGTAGGACTTACATACAGCTACTGGATTGGCTGATCAGACTCCAGTGGGCGTATTTACACTGAAGGACATTTGGGTTCAAATACCTAAATGAATATGACTCAGCATGCACAGCAGAGCATATATGGTTCAGTGGGGGGAAAGGGGGAGGCATAAGTGGGGGAAGGGGGCCTGAATTGAGTGGAAATGTATGAAATTTAAAAAAGCTCAATAGAAAAAAACAAAAGTAAAACATTCATAATCATGTATAGCAGATAATATATGATAATAACAATTTTAAATAACTATGCCACTATTTTATATATTTACTGATTTACATCATTTTATTGAAATTTTGAAAAATGCATGCAATTTATTTTCATTGTATTTAGATCCCTTCTCCTATCTACACTGACCCTACTCCCCCCACTTTATGTTTTTTTTTTTTGTGTGTGTGTGTGTGTGTATGAGTGAGTGTATGCTTATATAATCAAATTTATGTCAACAAATGTTGTAGCTCCAAGGATTCACTGTTGGATAAGACTGATGACTCATTTTCTCTTCAGGTAGCATGTATAGCACTATTCAGCATTATGAAAGCTATCCAGTTGAGATAACCCTTTTCATTCAGCATCACCTTGATTTCTCCTTCTTTGTTCCACAGTTCGTGTATGTAGTGTTTTCAGCAATAGGGTTATATCATTAAGTTGTGGTAACCAAGAACAGGGGCAGTGGCCTGATCAACAGATTCAAAAGAAGGAATCCACTACTGTCACTTCACTTTTAATTTGTTAGCTTATTATACCTAGTAGTGGGGACTGTGCCTCTGTTATTTAGTCAATTCTTTTAACCTTTTTTTAATAGTGCATATGTATATATTTTAGGAAGCCTCTATGCTGGTAGGCTAACATTTGGCTTTTCTAAAAGACTTTTGTGTTGATTGCCTTATCCACAATTTATTCTATGCCCTGACCTCACCTGCCATTCCCAAACCCAGTTATACCTTCCTCCTCTATGATTTACCTTTCTCCCTTTATCACACTGCATTCTATCTCCTCTGTTAAGAAATAGCCCCACACATAGTCATTTATTACTTTTCTAACCAATCTGGATTATCAAATTGAAACAAGAATATCTCAGATTTCAAAGCTCACATTCAGCTATGTAGGAGAACATGTGATTTTGTCTTTCTGGTATGGAGTTACTTCACTCGGGACGATTGCTTCCAGTTCCATTCATTTACCTGTGATTTTCATAATTTCATTTTATAAAGAGCTGAATAATATTCTGTTGTGTATATGTATCTTACTTTCATTATTGATTCTTAAGTTATCTGAAATGTCTGTTGTTTCCAATTCTTGGATAATATTAAAAGGGCAGGAATCAGCACAAATGAAAAGGTATTTCTGTAGTAGGGAACAGAGTTTTTGTGTACATTCTCAGTAGTGATTTTGCATATTCTTAGGGTAGATCAATTTATCATTTTCTGAGGAATCTCCATACTGATTCCCATAGTGACTGCATCAGTTTCTACTCTAACCTGCAGTGACTAAGAGTTCCCCTTTCTTGCCATCTTTGACAGTATTTGTTATTGTATGTTTTCTTGATGTTAGCCAGTCTAAGTGGGGTAAGATTAAGTCTCAAAGTAGTTTTAATTTGCATTTTTCTGATGAGTAATGATGTTGAACAGTTTTTAAGTATTTTTCAGCCATACGTTCTTCATATTCAGTGATCTCCCTGATCAGTTCCTTGCCCCACTTTTTCACAAGGTTGGGGTTTTGCTTTGTTTGCTTAGTTTAGGTATTTTATTTTTGATGATAAAGTTTTTTAGTTATTTATAAAACCCAAGTACTAACCCATTCTTAGATGTATAACTAGTAAAGACTTTTTCCAATGATTTAGGTTGCTTCTTTACTGAACTGATGGCATTCTCTGCTGTACAGGCATTAGTTTCATGACTTCCCATTTGTCAATTGTTGGACTTAATGTTTGTGCTATAAGAGTCCTGTTCAGGAAGTTTTCTGTGTCTATAAGTTCCACTGTATCTCCTACATTCTCCTCTATCAAAATCAGGGTACTAGGTCTTATGTTGAGGTCCTTGATCCATTTGGTCTTGAATTTTGTGAATGGAAAGAGATAGGGATCTAGTTTCTACACTCATAGTTCCTATAGCTATCCCATTTGACCAGCACCAATTGATGAACATGCTATCATTTTTTCCCAATGTACTTTTGTGGCTTTTTGTCAAAAATTAGGTTGCTGAAATTGGGTGGATTTAAATTTTGATTCTCAATTTTATTCCACTCATCAATGTGTATGTTTTTTATGCTAGTAACTTCCTGTTTATTATTGTATCTCTGTAGTATAATTTGAGATCTGGAATGGTAATGTCATGTATCTAGTGTATCTATGTTATCTTCCTGGTATATTGCTTTAATGTGCTTGAAGTGACTTTCTCTGTCTCTTCTGACTAGTTGCAATTTACTAGCTGTTTATTTGGATATTAAAATTATTACACCTACTTGTTTCTTACTTCTGTTTGCTTGGAATATCTTTTTCAGCCTTTTTATTATAAGGTGGTATTGAGGTGTTTTTCTTAAAAGCAACAGATTGATGCATCCTGTTTTCTAATCCACTCAGTCTGTGTCTTTTTAATGTAAGGTTAATAACATTAATATTAATAGATATTATTGACCATGTTTTTTTTAATTCCTTCTAGGTCCAGGTTTTAGTTCTATTTTCTTAGATCTATTTTGATTGATTGATCTGTGTTAATTTGTTCTTTTTCATTCTTGAAAATGCCTAATATTTTCTTCAGACCATGGTATTCCATCAATTATTCTCTGTACAGCTCCCTTATGGAAAAAAAGTTCCTTAAATCTGTTTTATAATAGGAACTTTTTCTGTCCCCTTCAATGAAAACTGACAGTTTTGCTGGGGATCACAGTCTGGGATGGAATCTGTGTTCTTTCATGATTTGTATGAAATTGGTCCAAGCCCTTCTGGGCTTCATAATCTTCATTAAAAAGTCAGATGTTATTACCCCTTCCAACGCTCAGGGACTTTTCCCAAAGAGGTTGGTGGAAAGAATGTAAGAGCCAGAGGAAGGGGTGGAGTGCTAACTGGAAATGTCCTCCGACCACTATGGCAGCAAGCTATAGGCATACCTATTACACTCATCAAGGGGTTGAGGCAGGAGTCAGTTACACCTCTTACCCAATCAGTTGATCTTAGCTGCATGTGGGGGGAGGAGCAAAGGATATATAAGCCAAGAGCACAAAGAGGCACCTTTCTCACCATTTTGTGTGGCTGTAGGGATGTCACAGCATCTATATTTGAGTGTAGATTTTATGGCACAGCCATATAGGTCGGGTGCCCACTCTTCTGTAAATAAACCCCTACCCTATGCTCTGTTTAAAAAGTAAAAATAATAATAATAATAAATAAGAAAAGAAATGTCAGATGTTACTCTGGTGGGCCAGCCTTTGTATATAACTTGTTCTTTCCCTCTCACAGATATTAATATCTTTTCTTTGCTCTGTATATTTAGAATTTTGTCTATCATATGACATAGGTAATTTTTTCTGGTCCTGTCTACTTGGAATGAACTATGCTTTTTGCACCTTAATAGGAATCACTTTTCAGAGATTTTGGAAATTTTCTTCTGTTTTATTAAAAATATTTTCTTTACCTTACGCTTGGATTTCTTCTTCATCTATGCCTTTGATTCAAAGTTTTCTTCTTTCTCTAGTGTCCCAGAAGTCTTTCATGTTTCTTTCCTGAGTTATTTTAGATTTGATATTCCCTTTACTTGAGCAATTCTGATTCCAAAGCTAGTCTTCAAGATCTGATTACTGTCTGTTCCACTCCCTCAATTTTTGTTTCTTTGCTCTGGGTTTTTTCTTTCAGATCCTGAGACTTTTATTTCAAAGTTTATTTCATTTTGCCTTTGCTTCAGAGATTTTACCTCTTGATGCTAGAGAGATAACTCAGTTGTTAAGAGCACTAGATGCTATTGCAGAGGCCATGGGTTCAGTTTCCAGCACCCACATGGTGGCTAACAATTATCTGTAACTCCTGTTCAAGGGAATCTGAAGCCCTTTTCTCACATCTGCTATATTTCATGCATGTGGTGCAATTACATACATGCAGGCAGAACACTCATACACACAAAAAAGCAAATAAAAAAATAATTTTAAAAAGAGTGATGGAAATGTCTGGCTTAGCAAACTTAATGGACACTGGATTCAAAGAGAGAGATAAGATGTGAGCATCATGAGGGTAGGGGGAGGGAAAATGTACTTCCTGTACTTTAGAAAAGAAGAGGATAAGAGGTATCTGATGCAAACATTCCATTACAAATAAGTCCATGTAAAACTGACCAACACAAGACTTAGTTAAGCTGTTCTCTATTCAGGGGAATTAGGACACTTCCTTGATTTCTGGATTTCAATCAAGACAAAAGATATTGGTGTTGAGTGAAATGTTAAAAAAATGCAGGTTCCATGTTGTCTCTGACTACATTTCCCAAGAAGAAAGTAGAGGTAAGAGAAAGCCACCAAAATACCAGTGGAGGGAAAAGAGTAAAAAGCATTAGATGGGCACCTGAGGATGACGCATAACAGAGCTCTCAAGGATCCTTGCTCTGTGTACAAATTCAGGTCTAAGTAAATTTGATAATCAACACTCCCCAAGATCCAGAACTATGTCCTTCTCCTTCAGACAACTTGCCCTGGCACATAAAAAGTCTTTAACCTTTCACTTCTTCCCTGAATTTTTTCCAGTTGCCTCTTGCATATGTCTTCCAAGGAAACACTCCAGGAAAACACATATTTTCCCTTAGTTTTCAGTGTGCTGTCTGTACATGTATAGTCAGACTGTTCTGCAGCAGTTCATACTGCTGACATTGCTAGATAGCATTCAAGTGCTTTGGATAACTATCTTTGCTTAGTGCTTTTGTGTGAGCTCTTCCTATCTCCTAGACCACTATTATTTTAAAGGTCCTTGATTAAGTTTATCTCTTGAATACATTAGGAGGACTGGATTTGAATCCCAGCATCACAATATAATTCACTACGTGAATATGAATGAATGAACACAGACAAGTCCCTTTGTTTCTTCACCTCTATGGTAAGATAATATTGACCTGATTCATGCAATTTTGTAATCTTAAATATTTGGAAGATTGATTAATATTTTCAATTGGTCAGAAGGGCGGGCTACTCACTGCTATCAGTAGAGGTGCTATTAGCATGCAGAGTCTGGAACAATATTTCTAGGACCTCTTGATATTTTATTTCTTAGAACACAGAATCTCTG
>NW_008351466.1:2988916-2994255 GCF_000622305.1 Nannospalax galili | reverse complement strand
TATTTAACAAAGAAATTCTATCCATTGAATTCTAATTTCATGTTTTGAAATGTTTTACTTATTTCATTCAACAGTTTATGTTTTCATTGTCTTCATTTTTATTCATATCCTCTTGGTGTTATTCTGTTATTTTGAAATAATTGTCTTCTGCATCCACTAGGTTGTGATACTCAGGAAAGTCTATGATGGGGGTGATAATTTCTGAGGCACACATATTGTCTTCATTACTCATGCTGTTCATGGTTTTTTGATGAGACCTCTGTATCTGGACTTGTCATAGATTGTGTTTCTTGGTGTAGGTAGTTGATCTAATCTATGTTGAACTGTTATTTGTATTTTTTTGGCTGTTTCCACAACATATCAGGTGATATTCTAGAGGAGTAATGCTTGGTGTTCAATTTTGGGCCACTTTATGTTGATACACAAGTGAGATGTAAGATGTGGCCTCAGTAAAACTAGCAATAGGTGCATGTTTTGATTTTATGTTTCAGTGTTCACTCTTCCTACTCCTGAAAAAGCAGATAGAACGGGGTGGATGTTAGGTGAACATGTTTACTGGGAGAGCTTACATGTCTTAAGGAGTAAAATTCCTAGTAACCAAAGCAGGTCAAAGAGCTGAAATGGCAGAGAAAAGGGTGGTATGTGAAAGGATACTCACTCTGGAGGTCTGAGAAAACTTTCATATCTGGGGGCACATAAGGGTCCTAGCAGATCTGAGATGGTGGAGCATAGAGTGGTGTGGGAATGTGAGCTCACTACAGAAGTCTGGGAATGTCTCCATGGTCAGGCAACTGTCCTAGCAAAAACGAGATGGCAGGTGTGGGGTTAGTTGAGATGGGAGCTCACCACATCTGGTCATCTGGCTTGGGAAAGTTTCCAGATCTGTGGCCACATAAATGTTGTAGCAGGTCTTTCATTTTGGGGAGCCCTATCTTACCCTTTTATCATTATTTTAGACTATATTTTTGCTATCTGTTAAAAAATACTATATATAAAATGCTATAAAAAGTAATAGCTGCATCATACATCTCATTTATTGAAACTCGTGATGATATGAAGATATAACATCAAGTAATCAAGTAATTTATCTACACCATCTAAATTTTTCTAGCTATACTTTGATTGCACAGGGATGGAATTTCATAAATTTTTACTTCTTTGAATTGTCTCTATCCAAAATCAAAATGTGATCTTGAATTCCAAAAGAATGAAAATAGATACAAATGGTTTATATTTATGTTAATCATAGTATTATATAGATGAGAAAAATGGTACAAGAAATCTATCATCAATTTATGATGAAGAACTTGTATTATGTTCATGTTGTAGTATAATATTTTATCATAAAAAGTGATGAAGTACCTACACATATTACAGTGTAGATGAAAATTTTAAAACTTTATGGTAAATGAAAAACACATGAAAGAGTGTATATTATCTGATTTTTTTCTTACATGAATTATCAGAATACATAAATCCCAAAGTAGACAACATTTTGGTAATTGGCAGTATCTGAGGGGAGAAGAAAATGGGTAGTTAACTCCCGAATTGTATAGGGTAGCCCTGGAGAGTAATGAAAATTGTCTGGCTCTAGAGAGCTTATAAGGTTGCTTAAAATTGTGATTATACCAATTATCATAAAATTGATGACTTCAAGATGATTTATTTATGTTATGTGAAATTCTCATAAAAATTATAGATATACACATATGATAATTTATAATGTATTATCTCTGGATTGATATGTCACTGTAATAATCCTTTACCATACTGGAACAAACAAGTGAGAGTCCTATGAGGAAGGGAGGCATGAGGATGTTATACAATTTTTTTTTGCATCTTGAAATTTTTTGTCATATATATATATATTACAATAAAACATTAGTAAATATGTGTAAATGTGAGAGGTACCCAAAATATTGTAGAAGCTAGCTCTGCTGGTAAACACAGGTGCTGTATACAGGACAGGAAGAGGAAGAGATGCACATTTTTATTAGCATTATATGACAGACTTGAACAGGAGGGAGCTCATGTGTGGCACTGTAAACATAGCCAAATACAAGAGTATAAGAGGGAAAACAGGAACATTTCTATTAATATTGTATAATAGACCTGAACAGGAAGGAGGTCATGTGTGATACTGTAAATACAGCCAAACACATGTGGCTGGAGAGGTCACATGTTCTAAAGAACTTCATGTCTGTCATATCCCTAGACCAACATAATTTCTTACTGTATGCTAAATATGCATACTTATATTTACATACTTGTATACTAGTCACAACTCACAACAGAAACTTTTTCGCAAAAAAATGGAAACTATTAGAGTTCCACAGATGGTCACACACAGTAAGTGTCTGTGAGATTCGCAATTCTAAGTGACACATCTACAATGAAACCTCTACACCTAATACTCATGGAACACAGTGGAAAAGGGGGTAGAGAGAATACTAAGGCATCTCTCCACTCACATCACCAAAGTTCCCTCATGCAAGAGAATGATGAACACAGAAGGCCACAAAAAACTGGACAAAGTGAAGAAAATAAGAGACTGCAGAGACCGTGTCCCTGGATTTGACTCCTCTATTAAACCTCATCCAATCAGGATTCTGGGACTATTGTAGAAGAGGTGTCAGAAATATTGTAAGAGACAGAGTTGTGCATAGCTACAAGGAAACAGAATTTCCCAGACCTCTTAACAACTTGTTTGTATGAACTTACAGCAATGATGACATCATGTACAAGAAAACTGCAAACTCAGTCAGAAAAAGAACCCAGCATAGAACAGGGGAAACGGTCAAGATGCCCTAAACTTAGATGAGGAACTATTGGCAGCTGATCACTGCTGGGTGAAGGAGAGTTCATCTTCTTTAAGAGAGTGATGCTAGATCATCTGAACTGGCCAAAGTGGATGAACTCACACCAAAGGATATCTAGGTGCAAAAACTTGACTCCATAGGCTTCACCATACATGACACAAGGCATAAATCTGCGGAAGATGTTTGGTAGGGTGCCAATAGGGAAGGGAGTATAAAGATGATTATGGTGTTGTATCTGAAATTCACAAAAATTCAATAAAATATACAGAAAAATAAATATTTCAATTCAACTAGAAGAAAGGAAGACTACTTAACTACATATTCATAGCAGATAGTTTCATGAAAAAATTATTCAAAAAAATTACTTATATGAAAAATAGTAATACATCTATCACAGATAAATTTTAAAAACTTTTTCAAGCAAACATTAGCAACAGTTCACTATGGACCATGAGGTTAAGAAATCAGCAGCATTGGACTGAAATAAAATGAAGGGTAGGGGCCAGCAAGATTGGTCCATGGGAAAAACCACTTGCTGACATTCTCTGACAAACTGAGATGGATCTATAAAACCCACATAAAGGTGGAAGAAGATATTCAAGTCTACAATGCTCTCCTCTGATCTCCACATGTGTATGTCACATGAACATAGACGCACATATTAATAATAACAGAAATAATATAAATTCATTTCAAAGTTATCCACTAAAATTAGAATATAAGTTTTATTCCCAGAGTCAAGTATCTTCTACTTAACCTTATACTTTAATTTTGAATAGTTTCCTAAGAATTCAGTTGAATCTATGCTTGCATTTATTAGTAAAATAAAATGTGTATGCTAAAGGTGTTCAAGGTACACTATTAATATGTATCAGTTAAAGAAAACATCATGGAACTGCCTACTTTTGTCAGGCACATAATTTTTTTATGATAGATCATCTATCTACCTAATGGACATAATTAGAGCATAGAGCTCGTCTTTCATGCTTAAAAACGTTTTCAAAGTAGGCACATATTTGTACTGTCCAATACCAGTGGAAGCTTCCTTTATTTCCAAAAGTAAGCATCTTGGGCCAGGGAAGCGGTGCAGTAGATAAAGGCTCAGACTCACAACCAAAAAGACAAAATTAAGGATCTTACACTTGTAATCATGAAATACTATTCAACTCACATGAAGAGTAATGATAAATTGTTCAACCTCACTTTTTGGTGAGAAAATATTGTGTTGAAATAGGACAAGTTAAGCTTCCTTAAATTAAAAAGAGGAAAACCCAGCAACAGAGCTTGTGAAAGGGCAAGAGATTTTAGAACAAGATGAAGAAAAACAAAAATCAATTTGATTCTTACAAAAGAATTCATTTTCAGCTCGGTTGACATCCATCTAAAGATTTTTTTCCCTACAAATTAATAGTATAAAAGTCCCAGGCTGTGATAACACTAATTCAAAGATATTTTGTGCTTGCTAAATGGAATATGACAGGGATATGAAACTACTATACTACAGAAAATAATTAGTTGAGAACTAACTTGATAATTTTACTACAGAGAAGAATGAAATAAAATCAACCTTCACTTTAATTATGTGTAAAGAAGAAGTATAATTACCTTCACAGATAGTAATCAAGAAAAATGAAAATGTATTTCTCTGGTATCTGGTAGATAGCAAGTTAGCTTGTTTAATCTGTTCACTCCTTGTATACTAAATATAACAAATTACTTATTATAATGTCATCAAAATATCACCACACAGTAAAATATTAGGAGAAAATAATGAAATATTTTTTCCAGTTTAATCAAGTACAACATTTTCTCTGTTCATATTCAGGATAACCAGACAAATTTGATGAATTTGCTTTCGAGAAGTCTCAGGATATTAAGATAATGACACCAGGGCAAAGTGGAAAACTACTGGTGGCTTCAATGTAGTATAGAATGCATTAGAGCTGTTAAAATAATGCCATGCTCTTTCACTCTCATTTAAACTCATTGGCTGCTGTCGTTTTAATCCTGAGGCAATAGAACTTCTCTGGATTTTAGATAACCAATGACTATCATATTGATATTTTGAATGGGACTTCATAACAAAAAAAATATAACATTCACAGAGATTTGGGTGAACCCAACCAGCATCAGTGTGCACAGCAGCAGAATTGGCAGTCATACAGGACTACTCAACTGCTCCCATCACTGGCTGGTTAGTTGAATGTAAGCTAAGGCACAGATACATTATACTGAAAGACTGTACACTACTTTGTGGAAAAAAAGTAGAAATTTGGATATCCAAATTACGCACGCACACACACGTACGCACATGCACACACACAGAGATGATAGATATATGATATATAGATAAATAGATGATAGATAGATAGATGATAGATAGTTTGATAGATGATAGATAGATGATGACAGATAGATGATAGATAGATAGATAGATGATAGATGATAGATAGATAGATAGATAGATAGATATAGATAGATGATAGATGATAGATAGATAGATAGACAGACACTCAGGGA
>NW_008351466.1:2950496-2988681 GCF_000622305.1 Nannospalax galili | reverse complement strand
CGTTTTCTTTTCATTATCATAATTACTAGCACATACTAACTGTAGTAATTAATGAAATCCATGGTTATATTACATACATACATGCATGCATGCATACATACATACATACATACATACATACATACATGATAGAAGTCCAGTTGTCGAGCCACCAGCAAAAATCTCACTATTTCACTATGTCTATATAAAGTACTAAGGCAAGTGACCATGTTCAGTATTTTTCTACTTCAGTAGTATTTGAGCCAGTATTTCAATCACACACTCAAGATCTTGATGAACTAGTTGATTAGTGAAATTGCTAAAGCTTGTTCATTTCCTTCCACGGAAATACATTTGGAGTATGTTAAGATCACATTGAATTAATTTAATATAATTGATCCATGTCTTGAATCCCTTCTAATTATGAAGACTAATAAATTCATAGTTTGAGAAGAACTGCTGGGATAGTTAAAATGGATTGTCATTATAAAAGGATGTAGAGTCAATGAAGAGGTAAGTTTCAGGGCATGGGCACAAGAAATTACTTAGATTTGTGTCAAATGAAGTTGGAAAGTCCACCCTGAAGGTGTGCAGAATCATTCCATGGACTGGGTTCTGAAACTAAAATGACAAAGAGAAAGTATGTTAAGCACAGGCACTCATCACTCTGTGATTCCTGACAGTGGATGCAATGTGACCAGTTTCCTCAAGTTTCTTCCATCATGACATCCATAAATGATGACCATACCCTCAAACTATCAGACAAAATAAACTCTCCTTTAAGTTGCTTTTATCACTTGCTTTTCTGAGTTTATGTTACTTTGCTTAGTGTTACAGTTTCTACTTCAAGCAACATATGCTATCCCTCATTTGCAGATCATAGCACCAATCTCTTGTATGTGAGTAAATATCCTAATGTAACAACAGGAACCAGGGAAATGGAAATGAAGCACAAAGGGAAAGGGAAAGAAAGGCCTGAGAGAAGATAATGGTAAGAAACAGATGCTAGCAAGGGGAAATGTGGAAAATGGGGGTATTCAGCTGGGAAGGGAGGAGGGAAGGATATACAAGGAACCATGGGGGTAAAGGGGAAGAAGGAACTCAAGAGAGGGGGGAACATAGGAGACATGCATTATCAAGGGGGGATTGAGGAAACTGTAGTAATTAAACTGAAGAGGGAGAAGGGAGGTTAGGAGAAAGAGAAAGAGGAGAGAGAGAAGAGAGAGAGGAGAGAGAGAGAGAGAGAGAGAGAGAGAGAGAGAGAGAGAGAAAGCAAGCTTAGGTGGAATAAAAAGCCAGAAGGAAATGTATTAACTCAAAATCCCCTGAAAAATAAACATACAATATCTGAACATTACTGCATGTGTATACCTGAAGTTTATATAACAGGAAACAGAGGGGGACAGGAGAAACCTCCGTTCTAGTTGGTAGTCAGAGTTGTTCAAGAGACTCCTCAAATAGCACAGGCTATTGCTACAGCCCTTGATTAACTATCAGAACTGGAAGGTAAGACCATATCATTGAAGGTAGGACAAACATCGGACACAGGACTTGGAGCAATGTAGCTGGAACTAACTTGGAAGCCTTCTCCCTGAAGACTAGCTCTCATAGTTGTAGATGTTACTATGAAAACTGCCCAGGGAGAAAATTAATCTGTGATTCAACCCAACTGTAAAGCCTAATAACCACAATGACGAGCACAGCAAACAATCTCTATCGGTGTGCTAGTGGAAATTTTATGTAGGGGGTAATCAATAGCTATTTAATTGGGTTTATAACCCTCTCAACTGGAAGGTCTCATGGGTGGCACTGTAAATGTAGTCAAATACATGGCTGAAGAGGTCTTAAATCCTAGAGAAAACTCCATCTCTGTCATATCTCTAGACAAATGAAAATTCTTACTGTATGCTAAATGTGGATCCTTATATTTACAGATAAGTATACCATATACCATAAGTCATCAAAGAATCATCCTTTTCCAAGAGATGGAGGTTATTACAGAGTTCCATAATTGGTCATGCACAGAGAAAACATATCTGAGAGATGTCAAGTCCTAGGCATTACATTTGCTATGGAACCTCTACACCTAAAGCTCATGGATCATAGTGGAACAGGGGGTAGAGCAAAGCTTCCTCATACAACAGAGGGTGATAAACACAGAAGGACACAATTGGCTGTTTCAGAATATAAGAGACTGCAGAGTGCATGTCCCTGGATTGGACTCCTATATTAAAACTCACCCACACACAGCTCAGGGACCATTGCAGAAGAGGGGGCAGGAAGATTAAAAGATCCAGGGTTGCTACATGAACAACAGGGAACAGAAGATTTCAGGCCACTGGGAACTTGCTCATATTAACTTGTAACAATGGTGACAGCATACAGAATATCCATCCTGACTCAATCAGACAAAAACTCAGCAAAGAATAGGGGAACTGGATAATGGTCCCCACCTTAACCAAGAAACTATTGTACTGAGAGATATCTTGGTAAAAATGCTTGACTGCATAGGTCTTAACATATATGACAGAATGCATGAAATCCAGTGGGGTGGGTCTGGGGGGTGTAGATGGGGAAGAGATCTAAATTTGATTAAGATCTAGTACATGAAATGTAAGAAAATTCAATAAAATATTTTAAAGTTTCCTTTTTCAGAATATTTTACCAAAGCAATAAGAAAAGTAACTAGTTCAACTACCTAGAGACAATAAGCTATTTGTATTATTTTATTCTTCATAATTTCTTTGGTTCTCCCTTAAAATACAAGTTTAATGCATAATAAAGCCATGACAGATGAGGAAAATACCTGAAACTTAAAGTTCTTAACAGAAATGAACTAGCACTTAAAATTCCAAGAGATTTTCATAGCAATCACAAGAATTGAACTGAACTAAATTTATTTCCTAATTGGGACATCAAAGACGCTGTCAAGGGGAAAAATCAGCATTCTATAAAAGTTTTGGTTATAGTGTGCATGGCAAAATAATTCTATCTACTTGGGTGTCTGTTTTTTTGTTTGTCTGTCTATATATCTATATCTAATCCTTTCCTGACTACAGACTTTAAAAAGTGAATGAGTTACTTCCAAGTTCATTTACATTTGTGTCTTGTCCTTTATTGAAAGTGCATATCTAATGGGGCTGGAGTAATTTCTATTGGTTAAGAGCATATACTACTCTTGCAGAAGACCCAGGCATGGATTCCAGCAGCCACATTGAGCACATGCCCACACATAATTAAAAATGAAATAAACTCTTTACAAAGGAAAATGCATGTCCAAAGATTTATTTATATATAAATAGGTATAAGAATTTTTAAGATATTATTTTATTACATTATTGATTTGAAATACATTTAGGATGTACTAGTTTTTAGTCTTAACTCTTTTTTTAAAGATTATTTTTAATTGTATGTATGTGGGGAGGGTATGTGCAATTGTATGCTTGTTCCTGCAGAGGCCATAAGCAGTGATCACCCTGGAGTTGAGTAAGAGGGAGTTGTGAGCACCATGATATGGGTATGGGGAACCCATCTCCAGTCCTCGGAAAATCAGTACACAGTTTTAATGTTCGAACCATCTCTCTAACCCCTCTTAATTCAGAATTGAAGAATTTATCCCACTTTAATTGATTTTATTCTTTTTAAATATTTTATTTGTTATTATCTTTAACAGGGCATAAGGTAGGGGTCATTTGCAGAAGAGTGGGCACCTCATATTTATGGCTGCGCCACAAAGTCCACACTCAAATACAGATTCTATGACCTCCCAACAGCCGCTTAGTATGGTGAAAGAGGTGCCTCTTGGTGTTCCCTCCCTGCACATGCAAATTTGAGAGACATAGTAAGTAAGCAATTTATTCATAAATTGTTATTTATCCATCTTTACTATATTTTGCAGATATATGCATATTTCCCACATTTTTCATATATATATATATATATATGGAGAGAGAGAGAATTTTAATCTAACCCTGTATAAGTATTGCATAAACTACAGTAGTGATACTCTGTAGCAAGAGAAACTTCATATGCTAAGTAAAGGAGAAGATAGGATGCACTTCTTTCTCATTAATCAGAGAAATAACTGAATCATTTTCTTTGGGAGGAGTTTGCAGCCACTCTAAGCCCTGAAATCATTTGGGGAAGAATCTGAATAATCCCAGCAACTGTATTTTCCCAGAGTAAGAGTAAGTTCCACTCATATTCTACCATCCAGCATTAAGGCCAATGGTACAGAATTCTATGTTGAGATTTTACTTGTCAAGTTTCCTGTAAAGCATCCAGGTGTCTGTTGCCAAGAGCTTTGCCTACCCAGCATTGCTAAGAGAATTAATGGCCATATTCATTCTTTCATGGTTCCCCAAAGCAGGCAAGAAGCAGCTATCTCAACAGGACTCAAACTGAACAGATCTTGCAAGCAGAAAGATTGCATAACTCCCTAACATAATTTCCAGGAAATAACAATGTATCACATCGTGGGGTACTTAGTACACTTAGTCCTTATGATATAGTAAGTTGTCCCCATCTATACATCTGTGTCACAGGAAACGGCAAGAAACCATGACTCATTCACCTAAGAATCTTTGAAGCACCTGGATAATTCAACATGAAGATGCCAGCTCACAAGAGCCTCAACAATTATTCTGAAAGCTTAAAAAATAAATCTTTGATGAGGGGATAAGGTGTAGAGTTCTATCTGTGCTTAAGAGCACATGATGCTCTTTCAGAGACATTGGCTCAATTCCCAGCAACTACAGGGTGCCTCACAACTATCCTTTATTCTAGTTCAAGGGCTATCCAACACCTTCATCAGGTTTCTCCAGTGAACCAGTCATGACATGCATGCAGATGAAACATTCATGCACATAAACAAAAATAATAAATCTATGAAAAGTATTCTGAAATAATGATCAAATCCTGATAGTCTTCAGTACTGGACGCACTAAGGCAATCTGCTCCTGTGTGTACCCCTTAGACAGTGAAAATTGCCCTATATATGGAACTACATATGCTTTAGTGAACTTTTCAAGGTCCACTGAAATACTCTTGCATATGTGTATCCTTCATAAACTGACCAAGGGCCTAACTATCTTATCATATTATCCATAACTTGCCTGCAATAGCCTGCTAAAACAGTCATATTTCCTCACATGGCCCCCAGAAATCAGTGTGTATCATGCTTCATGGTAGGAGCACTGTACTAAAATCCACTGAAATACTTAAGCTTTCTAAAAAAAAGATTAATCATAGCTAATGGAATAATGCCCAAACCCCCTACAGGTGAGCATACTGACTTATCCACTAGCATCACTAGTGATAATTGTTTCTAAAGATGCAAAACAGATGCTACATTATTGCTTTTTCCTAGAATAAAGCCAGCACAGTATACTAAACTCATAACATGGAATACACGACCAGGGAAAAAAACAGTTTTACTTCAAAAGCCACACTATAAATTTGGTATAGTCAATTAATATAAAAGGTGAGCATATATCAAGCATGAAAAATAAAAAGGAAACATTATGCTTCTAAAGGATCATGATAACCACCTAGTAACAGTTCCTGAAAAAATCAATTGACAGGCAACATACAAAAACACAAAACATAATTTTAATAAAATACAACAGAATACTGTCCTAGTTTGATTCTCCATTGCTCTGACAAAAGACTGACAAATACCAACTTGGAGAGGAAAGGGTTTATTTGGCTTACATCTCCCGGGTCACCATTTATCAGGGAGCCCAAGTTAGGAACTCAGGGCAGGAACCTGGAGGCAGGAGCTGGAGCACAGGCCATGGAGGTATGCTGCTTACTGACTTGCTCCCTGGCCCATGTTTAACCTGGTTTCTTATACAACACAGGCCCACCTGCCCAGGAATGGAACCACCCACAGTGAGCTGGGCCCTCCCATATCACTCAACAGTTAAGAAGGTGCCCCATGGACATGGCCACAGGCCAGCCCAATGAAGGAAATTCCCCAACTGAGGCTCCCTCAACCCAGGTGTGTCAAGTTGACACTAAAGCTATCCAGCACAAATACCCAAAGGTAATTCAAAAATTAGGGGAACAAATCACGAACACAAATCACAAAAAGACATAAGAATCCTTGTATCTGAAGAAATAAATAAATGAAATAAATACAGTTAAAATCTTAACATTAAAAATCATACCATGAAATTCTGAGCATGAAGGGAGGACATTTCGAATAACCCAGACACAAGTACAATGAGGAATGAAGGAAGTCTTTGATATTTGGGAGACACCAATAAATGGACAGATATTTGCATTATGGATGAAGTACAAGGATAATGAGTGGAAATAGCATAGAATCTATAAACTAATAAATAATAGCTATAAACTATCTCAGTCCTAGTGAGGAAATTTATGCCAACATCCATTAATTTCAAAAGGCACCAATTAGACTTTATCAAAACAGTTGTTCTTTTTTGATATTTTTATTGAATTTTTGTCCATTTCATACAAAACATCTTAATCATCTTTATGTACCCTTCTGTAGCCCCCACCACCAAATTTCATGCATTCTGTCTTTTATATTAAGTCCTATCCAGTTAAATTAGGGTACCAAGACATCTCTCAGTACATGTTCATCCACTGGCGTCTAGTCAGCCTATCTAGAGTCACTGCCTTAAAGATCAGCTCTCCCTCACCCAACAGTAACCAGTGCCAATACTTTGGTTAAGATTGAGATCTGCTGCTAATTTCCACAGTTCTATGCTGAGTTTTTGTCTTCTTGAGTATGCATAGGTCTTGTGCATGCTGACACTACTGCTGTAGATTCATATGAGCAAGATCTCTGGAGCCTATAATATTATTTCTGTATGGTCATGCACTTCCAACTCTGATTTTTACATTCTTTCTGGCCCTCTTCCATAAAGGCCCCTGAGACCTCACTGGGTGGAGTTTAATATAGAAGACCTGTCCAAGGGTCCATCCTCTGCAGAAGCTTATTCTGTATACTTTGGCCATTTATGGCCCTTTGTGTCCATTGCCTCTGGTGTATGAGGGGTCTTCATTGATGTGAGTGGAGAGATGCATTCGTATTCTCTCTACCACTTGTTCCACTATGTTCTATGGTGTTGGGTATGGAGATTCCATTTTTGATGTGTCACTTATGGTTGGGCTTTTCATAAACACATATACTATGTATTTTGACAAGTTGTGGAACAGTCTCTGTCTGTTGCACGAGAAACGTCTTTGCCGAGTGGTGACTAATTTATTTGCCTCTAAATATACGCATCTGTATTTAGCAGATAGTAAGAAATTAAAAATCTCTAGGGTTGTGACAGCCCTAGGGTTTTCTCTAAGATCTATGACATCTCTGGTCATGCGTACTTGGCTATTTTTTCAGTACCACACATAAATTCCCTCCCATTGAGAGGGGTTTAGGTTCAATTAAGTGGGTGTTGATTGCCCCTGAGATAAAAGCCCCAATGTGTTTTGCCATGCAAGTCACTGTTGTGGTTATTAGGCTTTAAATCTGGGATTAGACCACCGATTGATGTTCTCCCTTAGCAGCTTGCATAGTATCCTCCAGAACTATGAGAGCTAGCCTTCAGGGAGGTGACTTCCATTCAGTTTCCACTCCATTGCTACAAGTTCTATGTCCAAAGTATGCCCTGTCTTCAGCAATAGGATCTTACCTTCAAATTCTTGGAGGCAATCAAGGGCTGTGGCAATAGCCAGTGTAATTTTGGGAGTCTCTTGGACTACCCTGGCCAACTACTCGAAGGAAAGTTTCTCATGTCTGATCCTATTTCTTTTTACATAGCGTTCAGCTATAAACATGGACACATACAGAGACATCGTATGTGTAATTTTGCAGTAGACTTCTGAACTAATGCATTTCCCTCTGGTTTTTCACACCAGTTGGGCATTATTTATCTCTCCTCTCACTCTACCTGTCTAGCACTCCCTCCTGCCTCCCCAGTTAAATTACTCTCATTTTATCCATTTCAACCTTGATAATACTTATTTCCTGTGGTACCCACTCTCTTGAGCTCCTTCTTCACCTTCACCCCCATGGTTCCTTGAATAGCCTCCCATTTAAACACCCTCATTTTACCCATTTCCCCCCAATATCAACTTTCTCCTAGTTCTTAAAGGAGCATGCAATGTGGGTGCTGGAAATTTAACCTTGGTCTTCTGCATTATCAGTCAGTGTCCTTATCCACTGAGCCATCTCTCCAGCCCCCAAATATTTCCTAATTTGCTTAAGGAAAGCACTCTGGTTGGGGTGAAATGGAATCTTGATGTAGTTTTCATTTGTAATTCTGATAGCTAAAGATGTTGAAAAGGTTTTCAGGTATTTAGTGGCCATTTATTTATTTTGTATAATAATTTCATTAAGCTTTAAGTTAAAATACAAAAGTAATTGGTTTCATTATACCATTATAGTTTTTTAAACTTATTTGAGAATTTCATATATGCATATAATGTGTTTTGATCAAATGTACCCATTCCCTCCCATCCCACTCTTCTCCTAGCACCCTAACACTTTCCTTTCCCAAGTTCATTTGTTCTTTTTAAAAATCCACTGAGTCAACTTAGTGCTACCTCTATGTACACTGGTATAGGAAAATCTACTAGAGTTAGGACAACTTGCCAAGGGCTGCATCCCTGAAGGAAACAATAGTACCTAACCCAGGAGTATCAAATGCCAATAGATCCTCAGTTAGGGGTGGGCTTTGTGATGCTTCCATTAAATCTATGCTGGGATTTTGTCTGGCTTGATATTGTGCAGGTATTATGCATACAGTCACAACTATTAGGCCTCACATCTGCAACAGCCCTATCATGTTTGAAAAGCACTGTTTCGTTGTAGTTATCAAGTCCCTCTGATACTTATAATTTTTGTGTTCTCTCTTTCACAATTATCCCTGAGCCTTGGGAAGAGGGGCTGTGGTGTGTGTGTTATGTAGGGATAAGCATTCCAAGGCTTATTCTATACATATTGACATATTTCTGTTTCTCTATACTAGTCAACATATTCTACAAAAGAACCTTCCCAAATGAGGGTTGGAACATGCACTAACCTGTGGGTCCAATGGTAAAGAATTAGGGGACAGTTTAATATTGTGTCCATTTAGCAAAATAGTAGAAGGTTCTCCCCTATGGCCTATGACATACCTAGTCACAGATTCTTGACCCAGTTATCAGTACAAAGCATAAATTCTGTCTTGCAGTGAAGACCTTTAATACAACCAGAAAGTGGTCAGTCATCCCCATTTCATTCATGGCACAATTTCATTGTTGGGCATATCTTGCCAGGAAAATTATTTTTATAGCTCTCAGGGTTCACATATTGGTAATATTGTTGAACATTTTCCCTGCAGTACCATAAATTGAACTTTCTGACACTATATAAGCTATCCAATAGGGATGAAGCTTCATAGTCAGTATCAGCTTGATTTCTCCATATATTATGATTCAAGTACATGTTGTCTTCAGCAATAGGGTCTTACCATCAAATTCTGGAGGGTAATCTAGAGCAACGGCAATAGTCTTTAATGCTTTGAGGCATCCATGGGAACCCACTGATCAACAACTTGAAAAGAAGTAATCTATAACTGGCAATGGGCGTTCTTTCTATTGGATAACCTATGGTATATGAGAGAGCCATTGTTCCCCCCATTAAAGAGTAACTATCCATTTAAATTTTTTATGTGTGTATGTACTCTATAAAGCTTATACACTAGTAGGTTTCCATATGAATTTTTCAAAAGTTTTTATTATTAGTGTGCCCATACTCCCTCTTCTAACCTGCCTTCCTATCCCCCACACTTTCTGCTTCATTATTCCCTTTTCACCACTTATACAACGTCAGCACTTTTCCCCTTCCATTGATTTCCCCACATACACCCTTATTTTTTCCCTGAATTATATGGGTGCTCAATTTAAACACAAATATTCATACTTAGCATTCACATAGGAGAGAGAATATGTAATGTTTGTTTTTGTGGGTTTAGGTTACCTCACTCTGAATGATTATGTGTAGCTCGGTTCTTTTAATTGCCACTTTCTTAATTTCTCCTTACTTTACTACTGAATAAAATACCATTTTGTACATGTACCGAATTTTCCATTTCTATTTCTTCTCTTGATAACATTCTGTTCAGTTAATTTGCCCATTTATTGATATAGTTTCTTCAGTTTTCTTTAAATTTTTAATGTTCATTATATATTCTGATATTAATTTAGTGCTAAATATATATATATCTTTCAAAGTTTTCCTGTAATTTTGTAGGTATCACTTTACAATATATTTTGCTGTACAGAAAGATTTTAATTTTTGACAATCCTATCAGTCAATTCATGCTATGATTTCCTGAGTTACTGGGGTTTTATTCAGAAACGTGTTGTGTATCCCGATGTCATGAAGGGCCTCTATATTTTGCATCTATAATTTTCTTCATCAGTGTTTTGAAGTTTTAATTATAGAGTATTTTCATCTTTTCTCAAGGTATTTTGATGGCTGTTGCTTATAGGACTTTTTTCCTTATTTCCTTCTCAGCGTGTTCTTTATTGTATGTAGAAAACAGTTAGGTTTTCCATATTACATCTTGTTAATTTTTTGAATTTTTTTACCTGATTGGAGAGTTTTATTGGGGAGTCTTCATAGTTTTTTAATCATAGGAATGTATCATTTACAAGCACGTGTTATTTGTCTTCCTCCTTTACTAACTGGATTGCTTTCATGTCTTTTCTCTTGTTTTATGGCATTGGTAAAGTAGTCAAACACCATATGGAGTGAGAGTGAATAGAGTTGACACCCTTATGTTCTTTCTAAAAATAGGGGAAACACTTTCAGTTCTCCCCCATTCAGTATAATTGCCAATAAGCTTCTCATAGGGAGCCGTTGTTAACGTTGGTATATCATTCTTCTATTCCTAATTTTTTCAAAACTTTGAAGACAAAAGTTTGAAAATTTTGTCACAAGCTTTTTTGCATCTATTAAAGTGTTCATATGATTTTCATACTTATTGATTTATCTACTATGATACCTTTATTGTTTTTTCTATGTACAACCATATTTCCACCTCTAGAATAAAGTCAACTTGATCATTTTGCACAATTTTTAAAGTATCATTGAATATGGTTTACAAATACTTTGTTAAGATGAAAAACATCCGATTACAAAATAAAAATGTGTACACCAATACAATTGGACAAGTTTACAAAGAACAAAATAAAAACAGAAGATATTTTCATGTGTGTTATATTCATGTATATATGTTGATGTGTCTGTGTGCTGCTGGGTATGGGCAAGGGTATATGTGCATGTGCAGATGAAAAGTTATTATCAGATGTTTTTATTAACCACTTTACATTCTGAGACATTATATTTTACAGAGTGTGGAGGTCAATTGTTGGGCAAGAGTAGCTTCTCAATGAGCTTCAGGGATTCTCATGTTTTTGCCTCCCCAGCATTAGAATTAAAGGCACCTACTACCACATCAAGCTTTCTGTGTTGATACTGGGAATCCAAGCCAAGTATTCATGTTTGTGAAGGAGTCAAATGACCAAATGAGCAATTTGCTCAGTCCCAGAAGTTTCAGGTACAACATAAAGCTAACAATAAAGAATATAATGACTAGTTGTCTATTTGAAAGTTTCATACATGTTTAAAATGCCTTTGCCATATTCAGTAACCCCTACCCTCCACAACATATCTCCCTCCTAAATTCGTGTCCTATTTTTTTATAACCCATTGAGTCTAATTAGGGCTTTCTATGTGTGAATGGATGGGAAATCATCCACTGGGACATAAGCAACTACCAACGGACACACCTCTGAGCAAAGTGACTCTCTCTGCCAAAAGAGCCATCAATTACCAATGGTTCATCAGTTAGCGGTAGGCCATCAAAAGCTCCCTCCTTCATCCACACTTTAATTTTTACTGGCTTTATCTTGTGCAAGTCTTGTGCTGGCAACCATGACTATTTTGAGTACATGTGTGCAATGGCCATATCATTTCCAGAGGCCAACATTTCATAGAACTTCTCTTCATCCTCCAAGTTTTACCCCCTCTCAATCTGTTTTGCATGATGGTCTCTGAACCTTGAAAGAGGGAGATGTTATAAATATTTCATCTTTTTTGCCAAAAATTCACAGCAGCTTATTATCAGCACTGTGAAGAGTTATGAGTCTGTGCACTAACCACTACCTCCTTCAATAAGAAGCATCTTTAAACATTATGGAGGTCAGCACAAATCTAGATGTCTCTTTTCAGGTGCTCTAATTCTGGAATTTCTCATATTTGGGGGGTGAGTTCATGTCTATATGTAGTTCTCTCTCTCCAAAATGTTGCTGCTGCACATGATATGAGAATGGGTTCCATCAGTGTTCTCCTGGTGACATCTGGGCTGTATTCCTTTCTTTTCTTACTGGAAATCATTTCTAGCCCCAGTGATCTTTATGGCAGTGAACAGAACTTGTGTTCTGTTCAGATTGACACTCATATCAGAGGGATCTGTGGTCTATGTATCCAGAAGTGCCATATATTAAAGGCAAGGAGTGTTGATGTGTTGAGAATGCAAATGAGGCATTGAATTCAGCTCTATAAGGGACCTGAGAGGACCAGGCACTCTGCCTGTCATTCTCAGTACTTTCAGACCCAGCACAGAATGAACCTTTCCACAGGATGGCAGGTGCTTGGAAAAAAACACCAGTTTGAGAGACCTGGACACAGAGATCCCAGTTTTCTTCATTAGAAAACCAAGCATTGTATGGATGAACCACTTTGGACTGAGCAATCAGCTAACCATGGACTTGGAATATTCAATCTCGGCAGTAATCAATTGGCCTCACTCCTACCTGCAAGGGGCAGGGGGCATAAACCACCCAGCTCTCCACAGCACCAGATACATGTTGCCAAGTAGTGCTATGCCCTTTCCAGAATCTGTTTCTTTCCATGACAGCCCTATCACTTGTGAGGCTGATAACAGGGTCCCTGATTTGTGACTGTTCCTTTTCAGACTAAGGCTGCTCCCCTGAAGTTGATGCCTTAGTATAGTATTCTGAAATATAACAAAGGATACAGTGTATTTCTTCTCCAATGTTAGCCTGCCATGCAAGAGAAGTCATGGTTACAGCAAATTCCCACACTGCGTTTGAGGCTTTTTTAATCATTGATTTTTGCTGTAGCTAGAATTGTGGTCATGAGGCTTAACTTGTGGTATAGGTGTTCTCCTGCCTCCACATCCAGCTTTGGAAATTTGGGTTGTTTCCCGCTTTTGAATGCAATTCCTTTATTTTTCTCCATGCTTTTTTGGTATCCTGTCACATTCCTCTTGAGTCCTAATGCTCATCCTGTCTCACTTCCTGAAATGTCTCTCCTTTCTTTTTTTTATTCCAGATAGACATTTATGCTTAAGAATAAAGAGCAACATTCACAATTAAAAGAACAATTCTGCAAGAAGCAATAAACACAGATTTGTATGTTCTTAACATAGTCTCAATATTTGTAATGCAAAACTGATAGAATTACAATGAAAATTTGTAAGGAAGTTAAGAGATTAATAAAATATGAGGACATAAAAATTCCAACAGCACAATTAAAAAGTTCATCTAGTTAAATAAAAACCCTGCACGGAATGTCTCTCCTTTCTTATCTTGAATTTTCGCATTAAATGTCACTTGGAAGAAGCTTCTAATCTGCCATCATCTTCGTGTTTCTTGGAACATTATTTACAGTATCCAAAATGTTACATCAACCAATGCTCTCATCAACAATGAATGAGTAATTAAAATATTGTATATATAAATGGAATATATTTGGGCATAAATGTAATGAAATTCAGTAATTTTTGGCAACACGATTGAAACTAGAGGACATTATGTTAAATGAAATATGCAAATGACAGAAACATAAATATTTTATTCTGTTCCTTCCATGAGGTAGTTTAAAATGTGTTTATGTTATAGAAGAAAAGAGAATAGTGAGAATTAAATAAATATTCTGAGGTAGAGTAAGGTTGAACAGTACTACCAAAATATAGTTATCTAGAAAGAATACATTATGTTATTCAGAATGCCTATAAAATGCATAATACTTTGTTATATGTTATAAAGAACCAGAAGAATTTGAAGTTTCCCAAGAAAAGGACTGTTAAATGTTTAATATGTAAATGTGAATTACCCTGATTTTATAATTACAGATTATGCTCATGTATTACATTATCAATCTTTTCCCCAAAATGTATGTAATTATTATGTTTTGAATAACAAAAGAATAACTAATATAGTTTTAAACCCCAGAATTAGAACAATAAGAAACTTAATCAAAATAAATATTGATGTTTCTGTAGCTATTCTTAGTATGTGTTAAAATTCATTTTAGTTTATTAAGCTAGTTCTTTGAATGTGTGTGTGTATAATTATTCTGATTACTATCTTCATCTACTATTTTTTCTTAATTTTTTAATTTAGATGATGTTTTTATTAATATTTTGAAAATTTCATAAAATACATTTTGATGATATTTAGATCTCATATATATTAAAGTCTATTGAGTCAAGATTGTGTCCCCAAATGTCCATTGGTGTCCATCCATCCTGCTATGTCAACAACCATTGTCCCTGCCTTTCCCTTTCTTAGACTGGCAAGTTTTGGTTTCATTAATCAGAGTCATCTGTGTAACAGCTGAATTGGAACTACCCTTTGGAGTATGATGAAGTCACCAGTTCGTACATGATTGAAGGCACTGGCACCTCTTTCTCTACTGTTGACATACCGAATTTGAAGACTCTTCAAATTCATGGAGTTTTTAAAAGAAAAATAAGTGGATATATACTATAAGTATTTCTCACTTTAGAGATTTCACAAGCATTCCATGAGTAAAAACCACTAGAGTACTTAATCACTATTGGATACTGCTTTGATTTTCTTCAGGAAATCTAACTGGGACATGTCTAGATTATTAAAAAAATTAATAACTACATGATTAGAAGAAGCATTTCATTACAGCTTTAACATATTCCATAACACACTCCAGAGCAAGAGTATATCTCTATCTCTTTCACAAGTGGCTGTAAGTTTCTAGGTTCACAGTTGAATTAATACAGTTATAAAATATTGAACTCAGTATAAGCCCTGTAAGATATAAAATTGAATGAGTTAATTTTAGTGAACAATAAGAGTAAGTTTGTACTGAAGTTGTCTTAATGTAAACAATGAAGGAGAGTACCTCCATTAAATCATCACTCTCTCAAGTCTCCTATGATGCTCTCTAATTGAAACCTTTTTGAGAAACTGGATGAAACTGAGGTACAGGAAGAAAATATCAATTTGACACTATATCAATATTTTTAAAGGATTTCAAATTAAGGGCCTCTAAATGGTTCATCAATTAAAGGAGCCTTTTGACATTCCTGAAGTCTTTATTTAGATTCCTATGTCCCATGTGGTGAAAGGAGAGAACCAACTCCTCCAACAAGTGGCCCTCTAACCTCCATACTCTCACCTTGACACATGTGTGCCCATATACATGGGCATAGATATCCACACACATGCACACACACACACACACACACACACAGACACACACACACAAATAAATGGGAAAGAATGGTAAAATGAGTTCCTATTTGCGTTGTAATAAATTTAAAATATGTCCGTTATTTAACAAATGCTAGTTATTTCACAAATTAAAAGATTTATAGTAATCTCTATTATCTTAAGGCAAATTGACATTCCACAGAATAGCATACAGAGTCTATTTATTCAATCCAGATTACTGAAGTGGCTTCTTGTCCAGCCACTAACCTGTAAGCATTTCATAATTAAAGCCATACTAAAATTCTTAAGTTTTTAACAGTGTGAACTCATACCTTCACACACTTGTACATTTTTTTTCTCTAGGATCTCATCTGTTCCTTATCAATCATGTTCTTTCTCTTCTGCTTCCTGATTGTCCTTAACAATGTGAATTGTCAGCTTCTTGCTCAGGCTACCTACTGCTATGCCTCCTTGGCCACTATGGACTCTTCCTGTGAAACAATTTATGCAAATAAACTCTTCCTTCTATAAGTTACCTTAGTCACCATGCTCCCCCAAAGGAACAGAAAAGAAAGTAATACAGACATTGATTCCAGAGAATAAGATATTGCTGAGAAGGATGTGACTACATTGTTGGGGTTTTGCTTGTTTGTTCTTTTGTTTTGTTTTGTTGAGGAATAGTGAAGACTTTTGAATGTTGAATTAGAAAAGTGGTTGAATAATGTAAGCAGAGTTTAATACATTGTTTTAGTAGGAACCAGGACTGTAGAGTCCCAGATTTATGATTTTTCAAAGTAATACAGAAGCAAGAACTGAAACAGCAATGAGGTAGTGGCCATTCCTGTGTACTTTGGTAAAGAATTTGGCTGCTTTCTAAGCATAGGCCTAAGATCTTTCCTGACAGTTGAATAAATGGGAATAATTTCTTTTCTTTTCTGTTTTTGGATCTTTTTGAGACAGGGTCTCTCTGTAGCCCCAGTTGTCCTGGAACTCACTATGGAGACCAAGCTGGCCTTGAACTCACAGATATCCACCTGCATCTGCCTCTCGGATGCTGGGATTAAAGCACGTGCCACCAAGCCCGGCTCAGGAATAATTTCTTTAGCAGAGGAAGTTTCAAGGCAGGCTTATACTGAATCTGTGGCTTACTTATAAATGCTGTTGTTTATGCATGTCTGGAATGAAAAAAAGAAAGTGTGGCAGAAATAAATACAAAATGTATTTTTGGATAGAAAAAGAACATTAGGAACCTTAAAGGTACAAGCACGGTATGGGCAAGAAGAGAGGCTTTCATTACTAAGGAGATTAGCACCATTAAGGAGAGACCTCCTACTTGCAACTTGAACAGTGGAAAAAGTGTCCTGAGTGCAAGAGTCTACCCAGCTAAGTCTCCGACTTTTGGAAGAGAGCATAAGGGATTTCCTGCTCCCAAAGCCAGTTGTTTCAATAAGGAGGAAAATTGCTGCTAATGTGCCCAAAGGAGGACAAAGTCTATCCTAAGCTGGCAGCCAAACCTAGCAGTATCATGCGTGTGGTTCTAACATTAGAGGGATGGGAATTATTTTCAGCTGGTCAAGCTGGCTTTGATACCCAAAGCAGCCAACAAAGGAATGCCTTGCCAATGTTTGTAATCAAGTATCACAAAGTAGAGAGCACCAAACACAGACCCTGTGGATAATGATGACAGTGAGCATCAGCTATCTAAGTGCAGCTATCTCCTCATTCAGATCTCCTTTTTGTCTTTACAGAGTGAGTAGAAGATGTATTCCTGTCCCATTTTCATTTCCCTACTAATCCTCACTAATTCTTTTTAAAAAATATTTTATTTATTATTTTTATTTTATGTGTATGAGTGTATTGCCTGCATGTATGTGGGTGCACCCATGTCGTGCAGTGCCGTACAGGTCAGAAGAGTACTTTGGATTCCCCTGGAACTGGAGTTAAGAACGGTTTATAGCTGGGAATTGAACCTGGGTCCTCTGCAAGAGTAGTCAGTGCTCTTAACTGCCTAGACACCTCTCCAGCCCCCTAGTCCTTAGTAATTCTCATACCATTGTCTTCTAATTTTAATGAGTGGAAGGGTGCTGTCATCAAAAATTTTATTTTTTCATGTTCACATTCTGTATATCACTTCTTCTTGATAAAGTCATTAAAGCAAAAAAAATTCGGATTGGTCTTCTGAATATCATTATTGATGTTTGCTCATTTTTATGTTCAGCTATTTAGGTAGAGTCTACTTTAAATTTTCTGTGTGATGTTTGTAAAGGTTTTTCAAGAGGAAGAATGTTCATGTGATCAGAAACTGATAAAAATAAACATTATTATTATTGTTGTTGTTATTATTATTCCTCCGTAGATCAACAGGGGATAACCAAAGCTCCTGCTCAGGTCATAGCTCAATCTATTTTCCCCTGCATTCCATGGTTCCTCTTATTGGTTGCCTAGGGACTTTTGCTGGGTTAAGAATTCTCACCATTGGTTTCTCTAATGGTAAAGTATAAACACATATGCCTCTGCCTGGGCTGAAAATGTGAAACTTAATACTCGCCTCTTTATTAAGGAATTTCTAACGTTAAAAAGTGTTTCAGAGAATGTATCCTTTTGTAACATGGGGTTTCTTTCCTTATAAAGTTAACCAAAAACAGAAAGATTAAAAAGAAAAAGCATATTAATTTTTCTGGGAAAATTCAAAGTATTGGGTATGTCTGCTTGATTTTTGATAGACAGAGGAACCTGTAATTTATTCATCATCAAACATCTTGTAAAATCACATATACAATTTATTCAACTGAGTTTAAAATTTCAAAATGAAAAAAAAATAATTCTTTATTGGTTTGGATCAACCTAGAAATCTGTCCACTTCTTTCAGTTTACCTAACTTAATAGAATTAATAATGTAATAGCTTTTTGAAGTGTTTGCTATTATAGATGTCCTAACTTAATTTGGAGTCTGTTGTAATCTTTCCCTTTTCCTCTTTGATTTTCTTAATTAAGGTCACCTGTTTCTTTCTTTTTATTAACTGACCTAAGGGTCTTTCAGTCTTGTTTATCTTCTCAAAAATTCATTGTTTTTTGTATTCTTTTGTCTCTATTTCGTTAATATCTGCTCAAATTTTTATTATTTATTCACATCTAATGTTTTTCAGTTTTGCTCTTGTTCAAACTAATTTTTGAGTCATGCCATAAGTCATTTATTTGTGTTCCTTCTGTTTATCAGGTGTGAGTCTTGAGCTTTAAATTTCCTGTTTAGGACTGGGTACCAGATATTTTGTTGTATTGTGTTTTTATTACTATTTAATTCTTAATTTAAACAATTTCTTTCTTAACTTCTGCTTTGACCCATTCATCATTCAGCAGTGTGTTTTTGATCTCCATGAGGTTGTATAATTAATAGAGATTCTTTTGCTCTGGATTTTAAGCTTTATTGCATCAAGGTCATACTGGATATATGGAGTTATTTCATGTTTTCTGTATTTGGTGAAATTTCTTTTTGTGTTTCAGTATGGGCTCTACTTTAGAAAAATTTCCAATGCATGCAGAGTGGAATGCATATTCTTTGCTGTTTGGCTAGAATTTTTTTAGACATCTGTGAGGTCTATTTAATATTGTTTACTTCTGTATATTTTTTTGTGCAGACGACCTGTCTTACTAGAGAAAGTGGATATTGAAGACACCAACTTATCACTGAGTTAAGGTTAATCTGTGTCTTGAATTCCAGCTGTATACTTTTTATGTCTTGAAGTCCACTCTGGTGCACATGTAATTAGGATTGTAATTTCTTTTGTTTAATTATTACCTTAATAAGGTGCCATTCTTAATCTCTTCTGATTAGTTTTGATTTGAATTCTAGTTCTTCGGATTTGGATACTGAAGTTTGCTTGTTTCCTAGACGCAGGCCCTTGGAATATTTTTTCTATCATTTCACTCTAAAGTGGTACCTATCCCTGAAGATAAGATTAAGATCTATATCCAATACTACTTAATTTATTCAAAAGGATAGAAACAAAGGGAGAACTTCCAAATCCTTCTATGAAGCCAGCATCACTTTAATATCAAAATCAGGTAAAGATACAACCAAAAAAGAAAACTATAGACCCATATCCTTAATGAACATTGATACAAAAATTCTCAACCAAATATTTGCAATCTGCATACAGACACACACCATAATCAAGTTGGCCTTATTCCAGAGAAGCAGGGATGGTTCAACACACATAAGCCAATAAACATCATAAATCATAAAAAATCACTCAAAAACAAGAACTACACGGTCATCTCAATAGATAAAAGAGAAGGCCTTTGACAAAATTCAACATGCATTTGTGTTCAAAGTCCTAGAGGGAGTTGGACTGGAGGAAACATGCCTCAACATAATTAAAGCTATATACAACAAATCCACAGCCAACATCATTCTAAATGGAAAAAAACTGGAAGCATTCCCATTGAAATCAGGAACCAGACAAGGCTGTCCACTGTCTCCACTGCTCTTTAACATAGTGCTTGAAAGAGCAATAAGACAAGAGAAGAAAATTAAAGGAGTAATGATTGGAAGTGAAGAGTTGAACTATCCCTTTTTGCAGACGATATATCTAAGAGATGTCAACATTTCCACCAGAAAAATACTAGAAATGATTAACACTGTCAGTAAAGTGACAGGTTAAAAAATTAAGCTATAAAATACTGTAGCCTTTATATATACCAATAACAAGCAATCAGAGAAAGAGTACATGGAAACACTCACTTTTGCAGTAGCCTCAAAAAAAAATAATCTTGGGATATACCTGGCCAAAGACATTAAAGACCTCTGCAATTAAAATTTTAAATCTTTAAAGAAAGATACTGAGGAAGACACCAGAAGAGTAAGGGTCCTTCCATGCTCATGGATTAGAAGAATTAATATTGTAAAAATGACCATTGTACCAAAAGCCATTTATAGATTCAATGCAATGCCAATCAAAATCCCCATGACATTCTTCACAGAACTGGAAAAACATCCTAAGATTCCTATGGCAGCAAAAATGACACCAGATAGAGAGCCAAAGCAACCCTGAGCACTAAGAGCAATGCTGGGGGAATTATAACGCAAGATTTTAAACTATACTACAAGCTATAGTCACAAAAACTACACGGTACTCACACAAAAATAGACCCATAGATCAATGGAACAAAATTGAAGACCCAATTAGGAGTACATGCAATTTCAGCCACCTGATATTTGACAAAGGGACCAAGAACAGTCACTGGAGGAAAGGCAGCATGTTCAGTAAATGGTGATGGCAAAACTGGATCTCCACCTGTAGAAAAAAGAAACTAATCTCCTTTCACCTTGCACAAAAGTCAACTGCAAATGGATCAAAGACGTAATGTGAAACATGAAACGCTGAAACTGTTAGAAGAAATCATTGGTAATAACCTACAAGATATAGCTATACAAAAGGACTTTCTAAACTGAACATCAATTGCTCATGAAATAAGGTCAAGAATCAACAAATGGGACCTCGTTCAATTAAAAAGCTTCTGTACATCAAAAGAAGTAACCAAGGAAGTGAAAAGAAAACTCACAGAGTGGGAGAAAATTTTCACCAACGATATATCTGACAGAGGTTTAACCTCCAGAACATATAAAGAACTCAAAAAACAAAGAATCAAGAAAGGAAGTAGCCCAATTAAAAGATGGGCTAAGGCTCTGAACAGAGAGTTCTCAAAAAAAGAAATAAAGATAGCTAAGAAGCATCTTAAAAGATGTTAAATATTGTTAGTAATTAGAGAAATGCAAATTAAAACCATTTTAAGATTTCATCTTACCCCAGTCAGACTGGCTAAGATCAAGAGAATAAATGACACCAAATGTGGAGGATGTGGGGAAAGGGGAATGCTCAACCACTGCTGATGGGATTGGAAACTTGTGAAAGCCCTATGGAAAGCAGTATGGAGATCCCTTAAAAAACTAAAAAAAAAAAAAAAACCTACCATTTGACCCAGTTATACCACTCCTTGGCATATATCCAAAGAACTTATCCTATTGGAGATACATTTGTACATCTATGTTTGTTGCTGCTCTTTTCACAATAGCCAATTGGATAATGAAAATGTGGTATATTTACACAATGGAGTTTTGTGTGGTAAATAAAGATAAAATCATGAAATTTTCAGGTAAATCGATGGAAAGAGAAAATGTTATACTAAGCGAAGTAACACAGACTCAGAACAACAAATGGCGTATGTTCTCTCTCATATGTGGATCCTAGCGCCAAATCCTTATAAGTCAGTATATATCCAAACATAACAACAGGAACCAGGAAATGAAAAGGAACCAGGGATGTAAAGGAAAAGAAAGGACCTGAGAGAGAAAAACAGTAGGAAACAGGTGTTACTAATGGAGAAATGGATAAAAATGGGATTATTTAAATGGGAGGGGGGAGGGAGAGTTATTCAAGGAAACTTAGGGATAAAGGGAAAGAAGGAGCTCAAGAGAGGTCAGACCATAGGTGATGGGTATTATAAAGGGAGAAACGGGGGAAATGGGGGCACTTTAAATGGGGAAAACATGTCAGAAGTCTTAGATACAGAGAGAGAGAGAAAGAGAGAGAGAGAGAAGAGATAAATAATGCCTAACTAGTTTTAAAAACTACAGGGAACAATATTGGTCCAACAACCTACTGACAAATTAAACATTCATTATCTCTACATGAGTCCATTTGCATAGCTGAAGCTACATGGCAAGAAACAGTGACAGACAGGAGATACCTTGCTCTGAGTTGTTGGCCAGGGTGGTGGAAGAGACTCTCAAAATTACTCAGGCTAATGCCACAGCCCTTGATGGCCTCCCAGAACTTGAAGGTAAGACCCTATTGCTGAATACAGGGCATACTTCAGACAGGATTGGGAGCAATGGAGCTTGAACTGACTTGGAAGTCAACTTACCTGAAGGCTAGGTCTCATAGCTTTGGAGAACACTATGATGGTGCTAAGGGGAAACATCAATGGATGATCCAACACCAGTTTAAAGACCAGGTAACCACATCAATGGCCAGCATAACATACATCATTGGTGCAGTAATGACACTCTTATCTTGGGGGCAATCAATAGCTACCTAGTTTAACTAAACTCCCCTTCAAAGGGAGGAAACTCAAGTGTGGTATTGTAAACATAACCTAATACACATGGCAGGAGTGGCCATAGATCTTATAGAAAACCCTAAGAATGTCACAACACTAGACTAATGTGATTTCTTACTACGTGAAAAATACGTATCCTTATATTTATAGACAAATATCCCAGTCACCACTAATTAAAGAAGCGTATTTTACACCAGTCAGGGACTATTACCAAGTACCACAGCTGGTCACACACAGACACTGTCTATGAATTGCACAAGCCTAAGTGATACTTCTACATTGCATATGGAATATAGAACAGGGTTAATGAAGAGGACACTAATGAATATCTCAGTTCTCAATAATGAAGCTTCCTCAAGCAGTGGAGGGCCGGGAACACAAAATTTAACAAATAGACAAAGTGTAGAGATCAAGAGTCTGCTGAATGCTGGTCCTTGGACAGGATCACTTTATTAAACTTCACCCACCCAAGGCTCAAGGACATTCGCGGATGAGGAGGCAGAAAGATTGCAAGAGCCAGGGAGGAGGTGTATGACCATATGAAAACGGAGTCCTAAAAGCTCGTAGGAACCTGCTCATATGATTCTATGACAATGGTGTCAGCATACACAAATCCCATGAAAACTCAGGCAGGCAATAACCTAGCATAGAGCTGGAAAAATGTACATCAGACCTAAATCTTATCTGAAGGAATGTGGGCAACTGATTGCAGCTAGCTGAAGAAGAACTGATCTTCCTAAAACAAGGGACTCTAAATAGGCTGACTGGACTTAGTGGACGGATTTTCCCTGGGGAACGGTAGGGGACACTAACAACCTAGGGGCCTTAACAGGGAAGGCCAAGTATATGGGATACATTGGGAGTGGGGAGTGATACGGCTAAATGCCAGTGGGGACTGGGGTGCAAATCAAACCAAGAGTATTGTCAAATCAGAAAAAGAAAAAAAAAAAAGAATCCAAAAGGCCCAAACCTGGGTCTTTATAAGCCCAAACAGAAAGATCAAAAGTTTTTTTTTCCTCTGTTGCAATAAATCTTCTTTTAAAAAATATTTTATTCATTATTTTTATTTTATGTGTGTGAGAGCATTGCCTGCATGTAAGTGCATCCATGTTGTGCAATGCCTGTGGAGGTCATAAGAGGGTGTCATATCCCCTGGAACTGGAGTTACAGACAGTTGTTAGATGCCGTGAGGGCGCTGGGAATCAAATCTGGGTCCTCTGCAAGAGAAGCCAGTTCTTTTAACCACTGACCTATCTTTCCAGCCCTGCAATAAATCTTGTGCAAAATAAATAAATAAATAAATAAATAAATAAATAAATAAATAAGGTAAACTTCTTTTATAACAAAAATGTGGATTTTGTTTCTTAATCAGTTTAACTAAACTGTGTCTTCTTATTGGGGAGTTGAGGCCTTTAATATTTAAAGTTATTTATGAAAGGTGTATCTTGATACCTATCATTTTTTTTCTTTTTGCTATTTGTGTTCTTAGTCCTATTTTGTTTGTCAGTAGTTATGGCTTATTTTGCTTTCTTATTTTCTTTTTGAAGCCGCTTGGCTATGCTTATTCTATCCTTCAATCCAAAGTATTGCTTACAGTATTCTCTGTAGGGCTGGTTTGGTGGATATAAATTATTTTAGTCCTTTTATATCATGGAAAATGTTATTTTTCCATCAACTGTGGCAGATAGTTTGGCTGGGTAAAGTAGCCTCAGTTGGTATTTGTGTTCCTTCAGAACTTTGATTACTTTGCTTCAGGGTCATCTGGTTTTAAGGGTTCTAATGAGAAGTCAGCTGTAATACAAAAACATTTTCTCCTAATATGTGAGTTTTTCATGTTGTAGCTTTCAATTCCCTACAATTTTCATATATTTAGTGTTTTAACTATAATTTACCATAAGGAGTTTCATTACTGATCTTGTCTGTTTGGTGATCTGTGTAGATCTTATTCTGTATGTGGATATTTTCCTGGATGATACGATCGAAGATATGGTCTACAGCATTGACCTGGGATTAATCTCCTGTGATTTTATTCCTGTAATTCATGGATTTGGTATTTTCATGGTGTCACAGTGATCCTGCATACTCACTCCTTCCATGAGTTTATTCCTTCAGTTTATCATTCTCTTTTATTTACTTGTCAAGTTTATCTACTTTATCTTAAGTCCTGATATTCTTTCTTCTACTTGAACCTTTCTACTGGGAAATCTTTCTTTTGAGTTTTCTAATTTTGTTTTGGAATTCAGCTCTATCTTCATTTCAGTTTGAATTGTTCTCAGTATTTCTATAACTTAATTGAATTCAGTTTTCAAATTCAATATTTTCTTCTTAATGTCATTCATCCATTTGCTTGTGTTTGCTTGAATTTCAAATAGAATTTTATCGCTGTTCTCTAATTTCATTCAGGTTCTTGCTTGGGTTCTCTTTGAATATCTTGAATTATTTATCATGTTTATAATTATTCTTTATATTCCATGTCCTGTATTTCATCAAGATAACTCCTGTTGAGTAACATTTATGTAGGATAGTGCATTTTGCTGATGAGATATTGCCTTGGTGTTTCATATTTGTTGTATTTTTGCAATGATACCTGGGAACATGTATTTAGTTTTCGCAGCATTCTTATAGGAGATTGTAGCCTTCTGTTTATTGGAAGTTTGGTTCTTCTTTGGCTATTGCCTGAAGTTATTTGACCTCCTGTCAAGTAGGCATAAGCATGTCAGTCCTTCAGATACTCAGTGACGATTATTTATTAAAGGGAAATCAGTAACTAACAAACAATGAGATTTTAGTTTTAATGGTCTTGGGAGACTTCTGTGAAATTTATGAAAGTTCTCTGGTGCAACTCCTTGCGGGGTCATGGCCTGGAGAGACCACAATCAGGGACCAGGATCAGATTCAGCAAGATATGTGATTGTGGATCCCATCTCAGCTAGGCATGGGCCAAGAGAACTCCCTGATTTGGCTTATTGGTGGGCCCAAAGAAGCAGCAAGTTTGGCTTTACAGTGGGAGAGTCTGCGTCAGACTCAGTAAGAATAAGCATGAGTGCAACTCATAACTGTGTCTGGGACTGGGAGTTGGCATCATGGGAGAAGGGAACCGAATCAGACTCACTGAGAAAGCTCAGAGATGTGTCTTCCACATGGGCGTGGAGGGAAGTTCAGGGTGATGGTATTGGGTCAGACTCAGCAACAGACTACATAGATATGGCATTTAAAGGGGCCTGGGCTTGGAAGGAGACAGCACATGGGGAAGGAACTGGGTCATATTCACCAAGAAAGCTATCAGATGCAGCTCCTGTTGGGCCTGGAGTGATGGCCTCAGCTCAAGTTTTAAGTACATCAGGAAGACTCTATTCAGCTTCAGTTAATGAAAATGTCTATGTTAATAACATCTCTCCATAATTAATTCTTCTTTTGGACATAAAATAATAGGGATGTGATCTACCTAACCCTTTCTTCCCTACTTAATCTTTTAGAATGTAAATTGCAAATGGCACATTTTGTATTTTGTTTTTCGATTTGTCCACAAGATTCTTTACATAATAAATGTTTAATAAATATTAATAACTGAAAGCATTCTAAGTACAGCTAATGCTCAATAACTGTGGCTTATTTTTCTAATAAACTTTACTATTGTTACTACCTTTCCACCACATCAATTAGACTGTGTTAAATTTTACTGACATGAGGCTGGAGAGATCGCTCAGCGGTTAAGAGCATTGCCTGGTCTTGCAGAAGACCCCGGTTTGAATCCCAGAACCCATATGGCAGCTAGCAACTAAATGTAACTCCAATTCCAGGGGATCCAATGACCTTTCTTTAGCAAGCATTGCATGACATGGGTGCACTTAAATGCATGCAGGTAATGCACACATACACATTAATTTTAAAAACAATTACTGACATTATAATTGAAAGGTTTAAATATTCCTGTTCAGTAGAAGATATTATGAAATGCTCACTGAGCTCTGAAAAATAGAAAGAATTCAATAAGGAACAAGGAAAACAGATTATTTGTTTCTTAGGAACATAGCAGAAGGCAAAAATCCAATTTCATCCAAGGAATTCTTCCAACATACATCTTTCAAGCATCAGATATGTTTAATTTTAACTTTTAATTGCATAATACTTTCAGATTTACAAAATTAACCAAATACTAGAAAGATTCCCATATGCCCTGCAATCAATTTCACCATTTTTTATAATCTTACACAATCACAGTATAATTATCCAAACTTTTATAGTGATTTTGGCACAATTTTTTAATATACAGAGATTATTCAAGCATTGCCAGCTGTGCCAATTAATATCCTTTTCTGCTTAAGGATCCCACATTGCATTTGTTTTTTGCATCTCCTTAGTTTTCTCCAATATGTGACACTTCTTCAATTTCATCTTATGTTTCATAACTACTAGTTTGTGCTGGCTAGCATAGTGAACCACAGACTACATGGTTTAAGTACCTAAACAAAAATGTACTTTCTGACACTTCTGGAGCCTAGAACTCTGAGTTATAGATGTCTGCAATGCAGATTGCTTATAAGCTGCTCCTTTTGGCTTGTAAATGTTCGTCTTCCAGTTGACGAACACTATCTTCACCTTTTCTTTCCTTAATTCCCTATCTTTCTCCTATAGTGATTCCTTGTATAAATACATTAATCATATAGGATTTCAGGCTATCAATAGTACCACATTTTATGTTAGTAACATCTTTAAAAGTCATTATCTCCATATCAGTGTTGCATTTTAACATATTAGAGGACAGAACTTCAATACCTGAGTTGGGCAAGGAGGCACAATTCAGGCTTTCACAAGGATCATGGCTTATTAAAAGAATGTCGGAGATTTATTTCATAAAAATCCCTTAATTTCAGATTGTGTAATGTTTCTGGTATTTATACTCAGGTCATGCATTTTGGCATAAATTCCTCATTTTAAAGATTGCTCTGCTCTTAGTATATTATATCACAGGTATGTGATTTATACCTATATCTCTATTGACACTGTTACAGTAGTTTTAACTTTTGATTACTTGGTTAGATGATAACATCAGTCTTCTCCACTGTGAAATGACTTTTTTCTCTTTATTAGCAACAAGTATCTAGCTCATCCTACTTTATAATTTTATATTATACTAATCTTTCCTATGTAAATTATACTTTTCTGGTTTCATATTTATTTTTAATACCTCAACTGAAATTTTATGTAAGAAAGCTCATTATTTTCTTTCCCATGCCATTTTTATTCTATATGTCTGTGAATATGGATCCCTGGATATTTTTTAAAATTTTTATCAAATTTCAGTGATTTTCATACTATAACATTTTATGGTATTTAGATCCCTTACCTATCCTCACCTCCTCTTACTTCCTCTTGCCCAACTTAATGTACTCTATTATATGTATAATACTGCCTATAGAGTTGTACTGTGTCCCAAATGGTCTTCAGTGTGAGTCTGTCCACTAGGTCCCCAAAAAGTCCCAAATCTGTAAGACAGTTTCTTTCTGTCTCACAGTATTCATCAGTTACCAAAATTCTTCAGGTTGGGTTTGAATTTCTTACCCATTTCCCCTGTCTATCTTGTCTGTGTTCAGCAATAGGGTCCCATGTTCAAGTTCTGGGAGGCAATTAAGAACTGTGGCAATAGACTGTGTTATTCTGGGAATCTCTTGGTCTACCCTGACCAACAGCTCCTGCCTGGTCCTTTGTTTTTTTTTTGTTATATAGCTTTCATTTATCCATATGCGCTGGCATATCTATTGTATGTGTAATTTTCAGCAGGATTTTGAACTACTACATTACTCCTCTTGTTTTTCACACCATTTAAGCATTATTTATCTCTGTTCTCACTCCGCCTGTATAACCCTCTCCACTCCCTCCCCAGTTAAAGTAACATTTTTTCCCATTTCCCCCTTGATAATCCCTGTCTCAAAGCATCCCCCTCTCTTGAGCCCCTTCTTCTTTACCTCCATAGGTCCTATCCATTTTTCTGGATACTGTGATCACATCAGGATATAGCTAAGATCCACAAACATTTTTTATGAGTCTGTGTTACTTCACTTAGTATAACAATTTCTAGTTCCATCCATTTGCCTGCAAATTTCATGACTTCATTTTTGTCTTTTTCTTTTTAAGATCCCATGCTTAAGACATCCATTTTATTTTATTTTTGTAGAATTGTGAAGTATATTCTTGTAGGAAGAAGAAACACCTTGGCATGTTAATTTCTTCTAAGTAGTTCTTCTGCCATAGAATACAGTTCTACCTCTATTGGCTTAATATAATTTACTTTAAAAATGCTTTTAGAAGACAGAACTATCTCATTTGGCTGAATATAATTTAATTCAAGGTTTTACATTGGAATAGACTTATTTTATTATCTTTTTATTTTTCCCTTAGCAATTTTTCATGCTACAATTTTTCTTTCATCCATGTCACTATGAGTAGCTGAGTTACAAATGTGTTGGGTCACTAGGTTAGCACTTTCAACATAGCACCTTAGAGCTGGAAGCTTTACTCTTTTCCAACCCTGCTGCCATATGGTACTCCCTGCTTTCTGCTTATGATATATTTAATGGCTCCCCAAAGGATGTCTGGAATCATATGCCAACCTCTATATGTAGTTATATCCTAGGCATGCATATACCCATGTGTTAAAGTTTAATTCATAAATTTGTGCAGTATGAGATTAATGACAAGAACTTATAATATAGAACAAGTCTGATAATATACTGTGATAAAATATGTATGGGTTTGTTCTCACTCTTCTGTCTCAAAATATTATGCTTATGTAATTCTGGTGGGTGGGCATGGATGGGGGAGGAGGTCTAAATTTGCTTAGGAACTATTGTATGAAATGTACAAAAGCTCAATAATATTTAAAATATATATCAGACTGTATTCACTTAACTTTTCAAAAAAAAATCGCCAAAAGCATAAAAAGAGGAGGGAAGACATCTGTCACCAACTGGCAAGATAATGCCAACTTAGGTCAGTGTTAAAAATTGGGATTAAATATTGTGAAGTACTTTTGAAGTGTTGCACATTGATGATCTTTAGAATTAGAGGACTAAAATTATTTCAATAAAAGATAAACTTTAAGAAGCACAGCAGTAGGTGTGGAGAAACGGCTTAGCAGGTAAGAGCTCTGGCTGTTCTTGCAGAGGACCTGGGTTCAATTACCAGCACCCACATGGTGGCTAACAATCATCCATAACTCCAGTTCCAGGGGATCCAGCACTGTCTTCTGACCTCCGCAGACATGCACAACGCAGGTACACATACTTACATGCAAGCAATACAGTTATACACATAAAATAAAAATTGTAAATAAAATATTGAAAATAAAGAAACACAGCAAGGGACTGGAGAGATGGTTCAGTGGTTAAGAGCACTGGCTGCTCTGGTGTGATTCCCAGCACACATGGTGGATAACCACAGTCATAATCCCAGTTCCCAGGGATCAGATGCACTCTCCTGACCTCTGAGGGCATTGCATGACACAAAACCACCTACCTACAGGTAAGCAATACACTGATACACCTAAAATTTTGTGTGTGTGTGTGTGTGTGTGTGTGTGTGTGTGCGTAAACACAGTAGTCTGCCCATGCTCATGGTTTCAGATACCCTGGAACTGCAGTTATGGAGAGCTGTTAGCTGCCATGTGGGTTCTGGGAACCAAACCTGAGTCCTCTGAGAGATAAACCACTGCTCTTAACCACTAAATCATCTGCCCATCCCTCATAACCCATTTTTAATTGGGTCATTTGTTTTCTTGATCTTTTGGTTTTGAGTTATTTGTGTATGCTTTTTCATTGTTGTGCATTTTCCTGGCTTTTTTGTATTAGAAGAAACTGGCTTAATAAAAGGAGTTTATGAGTGCTCCCTTTGTTTCTATTTTTTAAATAATTTAAGCATTGTTGCTTGTAGAACTTCTTTGAAGGTATGTTAATATTCTGTTGTAAAACTGTCTGGACATGGGTATCTCTTAGGTCAGAGGCTTTGTACTACAGTTTTAATTTCCTTATTTGATATGACTTCGCTTAATCTGTTGATCTGTTTTTGGTTTGAAAGTGGTGGTTTCCTTCAATTTATAAATATAGCCATTTCCTTTAGATTTTCTAATTTAAAAGAGTATACATATCTAAAGTATCCCTTTATAATGTAGCCAGTGCTCTTAACCACTAAGCCATCGCTCCAGGCCCAATTTATTGTGCTTATGGACTTACATATCTTGAACCATCCCTGTATCTCCAAAATAAAGCCAAATTGATCATGGTTGTTGGTCTTTACGATGTGTGTCTATGTGATTTGTCAGTGTTTTATAGATTTTTTTTTGCATCTTTGTTCATTGGGAATATGTTCTGTATCTTTTTGTTATGTGTTCTGATGTTTTTCCTTTCGTCACTGATTTTGTTGATTTATATTTGTCCTTTCTTTCTTTTGGTGAATTAGACAAAGGGTCTGTCTATCTTGTTTTCTTTTTCAAAGAACCAGCGCTTAGATTCATTTTTTATTGTTTTCTTTTTTCTATTTCATTGATTTCAGCTCTGATATTTTTATTTCTTCTTGTCTGCTTGGTTTAGGTTGGGTTTATTGTTTCGTTTCCAGATTCTTGAGTAGTATCATCAAGTCATTTATTTGTATTATTTCTGATATTTAATGTAGGTGCATAGAACTATAAATTTCCTTCTTAGAGTTGCATTTAATGTGTCCCAGAGGTTTTGTTGTGTTTATCATGATTTTAATTTAGTTACAAGAATACTTTTATTTCCTTCTTGACTTCCTCTTTAACCCATTCATCATTCAGGAGTACATTGCATAACACCAATTAGATTGTAGAGTTACTACAGATCCTTTTGCTCTAGTTTTTAAGGTTTATTGACTTATTCTGATAGAATGCAATGAATTATTTAATTATTTTATTTATTTTGTTTTATTCCCCAAGAATATTTTTAACTTTAGAGAAACTTCCATGGGCTGTTGAATAGAATGTGTATTTTTTGGTGCTTAGGAAGAATATACTGTAGATGTCTGTTAGATACATTTGGTGTATGATATCATTTAATTCAGATGATTCTATGTTTATTTTTTGTCCAGGTGGCCTGTGTATTGGAGATAATGGGGTACTGAAGTTACCTACTATTACTTAGTTGGGGTTAATCTGTGTCTTGAAATCCTGTAGTACTGTTTTTTTTTTTTTTTTGAAATTGGGTGCACCAGAGTTTGGTACATATATGTTCATGATTGCAGTTTCTTCTTAGTCAACTCTTCCCTTAATCAGAATGAAGTGACTTTCTTTACCTCTTTGAATTAATTTTAATTTGAAATATATTTTGTCAGATATTAGAATTGCACCACCTTGTTTCTTAGTACCATTTGGTTGAAATATTTTGTCTGTACTTTCACCCTAAAGTAGTGCCTATCCTTGAAGGTGAGGTGAGTTTTGTATAGGCAAAAAAAGATAGATTATTTCTTAATCCATTCAATTAGTTTGTGCCTATTTACTGGGAAGTTGGGGCCATTGATATTTAAAGTTAATTTTGAAAGATGTATATTGGTTGCTGTCATTTTATTTTCTGTTTATGTTCTTAGTCATATTTCCAAAATTATACTTTCATTGTTTTCTTTTCATAGCCTCTTGGTATGGTCATTCATTTCCTCAGTTCTTTGTTTTGATTTGAGATTTCTGTATAAGACTGTTTTGATGGACATTAATTCTTTTATTCTATTTGTATCATGGAAGAACTTTTTCCCCTTTGACTATGATAGTTTTAATGGGTCAATTTTTCTCAGTTGGCATCTATGATCACATAGAACTTGGACTACTTTGATCCAGGCTCTTCTGAATTTTATAGTTTCCATTGAAAAGAGAGCTGTAACTCTGGTAGTTTTCGTTTTTATAGAACTTGTTGTTTTTCTCTTGTAGCTTACAATATCCTCTCATTTTTCTGTACATTTAATGATTTTAATATAATATCGCATGTGATGTTTCTGTTCTGCTTCTGTCTCCTTGGTGTTCTCTGGGTTTCTGTTAACTATATAGGTATGTTTTTCTTAAATTATGAATATTTTCTTCTATAATCTGGTTGAAGATCTGGTCAGTGTCATTGACCTGAGATTCTTCTGCTTTATCTGTGCCTATGATGTATAAATTTGATCTATTCATGCTGTCCCACATTTCCTGCATATTTCATTTATGTGCTTCATAAATTTTTCATAATCTTTGCTGGAGCGGTCCAGTTCTTTAACTTTGTTGTCCAGTCTTGATAATCTGTTTTCCATTTTATTTATTTGTTAGTGAGGTTTTGGTCCTCTTGTTTCGAATTGGCTTATTGATTTTTCTTTCAATTCCATCATCATTTCAGCCTGAGTTTTATTCAGTATTTACTTTGTGAATTTACTTTTCAAATTCTGAATTGTCTTTGTCTTTTCATTCTGTCAAGTACTTATATTTTCTTGGGCTTTCCTCAGTTGTTTATTCCCTATCCCTTTTGAGTTCTTTGAGATGTTTGCTTGTAAATTCCTTTAATTCATTGAATTCTTTGATATGGCTTTTCTTTTAAGTTCTATTTCTTGGGATTTTTCCTAGAGAGTTCTCATTGTAGAATACTTCTATAAGACTGTTGGGATTTGATGGGGACATATTACCTTGGTTTTTCATAATATTCATGGAATTTAATTGAGGCCTGGGTCTATGGATTTCTTTTGTTGTTGTGAGTCTGCTATGAAACTCAAGACTGCCTTTGATGTGTTGTTTGATTTTGTTTATATTATTGATGGAACTTGGTTGCTTTCTCATCAAGCATGAATATTTACTTGATCTCTGCTTGAGGCTCTATTTTGGCTTTTTTATTATAGGAATCTGGTGACTCCAGACATTCTAGTCAGGAGCTTTCCAGCAGGACAAAAGATCCTAGTCCATGGTGGTGTGATGGGGATCAACTGCTCCTGTACTTACCAGCTCAGCAGAGAAGATTTGAGCTCTGGAACCCTGTGAATGGGGCTGATATAAATGCTGGTGACTAGTTACCAGGAGTGGTAGAATCTGGCTAACTTGCCCAGCTAGTCAGATGCTCTGTGGCAGCCTCATCAGCAGAAAGCTAGGCCCAAGGACAGAAGATATGAATAAGATGAGGTAGTTTGACTCACTAACAGAGAAGATGTGAACTCTAGAGTAGTGGTACTGGGTCTGATCCCCAAAAAGAGGGATGGCAACCTGGTTACTGGGAGCACAGTGTTCTGGCTAATTCACCTAGCTAGTCAGGTGTTCTGTATCCACCTCAGCAGGAAAAGGACAATTTCCTGGTTATTTATTTTACTATAATAATTTATTAGTATCCAAGGTTGTTCACTGGAATCACTTTTAAATTAGTTTGTCATTTCAAAACATGCTTAGGCTTTGAGTATTTTCATACTTTCTTATATAGTAAGACAGTAAACTGAGTCCAAGTTCATTTTTTAGTATTCTTAAACACTGAAATCAGCCATTTTTTCCCAAAGAAAACTGCTTTTTTTTAATAGTAAAGGATTTTATTTAAAGTCTGAGTAATAAATGATTACTTTTTAGTCAAAATCCCACTTTTATTTTTAACAACTAGCATCTCTAAGACTTTTGAAGATTTGTCAATATAAATAAGAATCATACTGTTCCTCAATAATCCAAATATTTCATTATACAAAATTGAAATGATGTATGTGATACAATCATTTTAAACTAAATGTGTTAAACAATTTTTCCCTTTCTGTAACTCTATGAACATGTAAGACTCTAATCATCAAAGTATACATACACTGTTCAAAAATTATTTCCGTCTCAAGGAGAGTCTTCTTTCCCTTCTAAAATAGACTTACTATTATAAGCACAACACACAGTTTAAGGATTTTGAAGAAGGAGAAATAATAAACCCTGGGTTTCTTATTACTTACTTTGTCACCTGCAGGATTTTCTACATTTTTTTCTTCATGAGAACTAATCCTGAATCCCCTTTTCAGCTCCTTTTACAAGACATGTTGAGTTCTGCATTACCACAACGAAAGATTAACCATGGGAAGGGGAAGAGAAGCAGAAAGGAAAATGTTTACTGAGAGAAAAAAATTCTCTTTCTTTTTTTGTGACTTTCTAATTATAATCTTAGCTTACTAATCATAATATCATCAATTAATTTCTTGATGAATAAAGCGTGTCACTTATAAGCACTTCCAGAAGTGCCTTGATAGTTGTCAGGAAAATATTTTCCAGCTATTCAAATAAAGACAGATTACTTGGATAGGAAAGACAATCTGGCTTTCATTACCAGCATCTGGCCACTTAGCAATATTTTTATCTCTGAAATCTCAAGAAGATTAAAGTTTTCCTGAAGTGGAGTCTCAGGTGTTCATTTTGCTGCCTTGATCAGATTCCAGCCTTTCACTCTCCCAGTGCATAGTCATATGAAGAGTGCTTTCTGTATTTAACTGAGTTCATCTGATATTGTCATTTATAAGTGATGCTTCAAAGGATCAGACTCTTCCAGTTTTCTGATAAATTTAATCATTCTCCTTTTCGGTAAAAGAACAAAACATCATTTTTTCTGTAACACTACAATATATGGCCTCTGCACAGACTGTAAAGAATTTCTCTGATACTTTAATTAAAGGATTTGTATTTCATGCAGGAAATATAGAAAAAAAACCCATCATGTTTCTTCTTCATCCAGCTGTGAAGCATATTGTAAGGTTCTGGATCCTGTCTAATGCTATATGAAATAGAAACCTTACTTTTAAAAGTGTGTTGGACTCATAGTAGATACTCAAATTGATTTTTTTCTGTCTTTAACTTATTACAGGGTATGATTTCCTGAACAATGCATTTAGAAGTATAGAAAAGTGTGAGCTATGGTCTTTAACAATATTGAAATTTGATTGACTATTAAACATTTTATTTTTACCTTTCTTTTTATGACCCTGTATATGTCATTCTGTCATTATTTCTCTGAGAATTACATTAATATTTGCACAGCTCTGTAATAGCTGATTCAGTTTTCCTTAACTATTCATGTATTTCAGTCATTACATAGTTCTAAATTAACATTACATAAAGAGAATGATAAATAAGTACACCAAAGTTTCTTTGATAGTCATGTATATCATAATGTTAAAACTATAGCAAATTTCACTTTGGCTCTGAGAATTAAATGAGTTGTATTTTGTGTAGCTATTCCTTGAAATGATATGGATAGTAATAGCAATTGATATTGTGTTAGTTGACTATGTTTTTAAAATTAATACATGGAACACTTGCAGTGGAATTGGGAGTGTATAAGGTCTCTGACTGCCTCTTTTCTGTCACACTGCAAGAAATAATCAGTAACTTGCAATAATAAGCTACAAATGCCTGAAAAAATGGTGTCGAACATGGGAAAACCTTGTTCAAAAGTAATAAACAAAGGTGGGAAAAGAAATATGAGGTAATACACAAATCCAGTTATGAGGAACATTTTCATCATTTGTTCCCTTCAGCTTTGCTGAATGGAAGGGACTGATACTAAGACCCCTTGAGGAGAGTTGATTTCTCTTATGTAAAATACAACAGGGGATCTTCCTCCTAGATCATCGTCAAAATTAGACATTTCTCTCTTGAAGTAGGCAACCTCCATATAGTTTGCATCACAATTTCGGTGAAAATACAGACTTCTCCTTTTTGTATTTATTTTCAAGGGTCTATGTTTGCTTATCACAGAATATATGTGAATGCAAGAGAACAATTTGCAGCAGTCAGTTTTTATTCTCTACTCTGTGAGTCCTGGGGATAGATCTGAAGTCATCATGTTTGGCAACAAGTGCCTTTACCCACTGAGCCATCTTGAGAGCCATCAGTTCTTAAAGTTAGGCTACAGTATATTTCACCTTCATGTTTTCTGATCAACAAACAGCACACAAGTAGAATATCATTAATTTCTTTCTGTTTTTTACCTATTTTTATTGAACTTCTGCAAAATTCATGCAATACTTCTTGACCGTATTTAGACGCCTCCCTATCAGCATCCCCAGAAGTTGCTCATCTGAACTTACAGCAGTGGTCACAGAATGTACAAGACTCAAGCAAACTCAACCCAGAAATAAAAAAAAAACAACACAGCACTCCGAAAATGGACAAGGAACCCCATCCTTAGCCTAAGGCACTACTCACTGAGGGAATGATGCTTAATAAGTTCACTAGGCTCCAGTGGATGAACTAGCACCTTGGGAACTTTAGGTACAAAAATGTGGCTCGATTAGCTCCTTTATTAATATATGATACTATCAAATACATTTATTACTAAAGCAAAATGTTAAGTTTCTGCATTACTTATATATTCAGAATTAAAATAGTAAAAACTGCCCCCGCTGTTCTCTGCTCCTGGTTTGGGCCCTTCACCATTCCTGATCTTGGGTTGCCAGACGCCTGGGGAACTGGTGCTGCTTCCTGATCCTTTTCACCCAGGCCAGCTTGGTGCCTTCCTTGGGCTCCCGGAGCACTGCTTCCTCGGACCTGGCTCCGCCCTCACCTCTCCATGCTCCCCTGACCTGCACCACTGGCTAATTCTCCTGGCCCGCTCTCCTGCCCTCAGGCCTCTCTTGGGATAAGTCTACCATGCAGCCCCCCGCGCCTTGACTCCCCCAGCCGCATTCACCCTTCCATCTCCCCCACTGTTCTCTACTCCTAGCTTGGGCTGTGTGCCATTCCTAGTCTTGGAGCTCCAGACACCTGGGGAGCCAGTGCTGCTTCCTGACCCTGTTCACCCCAACCGGCTTGGTGCCTTCCTTGGGCCGGAGGAGCACTGCCTCCGGACCTGGCCCCGCCCTCACCTCTCTCTGCTTCTGAGGACCTGCACCACCGGCTAACTCTCCTGGCCTGCTCCCCTATCCTCTGGCCTCTAGGGGTGGGTCCATCGCGGAGCCCTCTGCACCTTGACTCCCCCGGCTTCATTCGCCATTCCATCTCTCCCTCTGTTCTCTGCTCCTGGTTTGGGCTCTGCGCCATTCCTGGTCTTGGGTCCCAAGACACCTGGGGAACCGGTGCTGCTTCCTGATCCTTTTCACCCAGGCCAGCTTGGTGCCTTCCTTGGGCCCCAGGAGTACTGCCTCTGGACCCCACCCAGCCCTCACCTCACTCTGCTTCCCTGGTTTCGCTCCTGGTTTGGGCGCTGCGCCATTCCTGGCCTTGGGTCCCAAGACACCTGGGGAACCGGTGCTGCTTCCTGATCCTTTTCACCCAGGCCAGCTTGGTGCCTTCCTTGGGCCCCAGGAGTACTGCCTCTGGACCCCACCCAGCCCTCACCTCTCTCTACTTCCCTGGTCCTGCAACACCCGCCAGCCTCTTTCTGGGGCTGACAGCCTCTTTCTGGGGCTCCGAGGCTTACCTTGCCTCTCGCTGATCCTTTGCATCCAGTACAACCCAGCTACTCAATCCACTCCCTGGGAAATCTTGGGGCTTCTTCCCACCCCATCTGCCTTTGCATCCCTGCGTGGCACGGCCATGGCCAGGGTCTCAGGTCAGTCCAACACCCAAGTTCCTGAGGCCAAAAATCATCCTTAGAAGATTCCAGAC
>NW_008351466.1:2947619-2948667 GCF_000622305.1 Nannospalax galili | reverse complement strand
CGCCTGTGGCCAGAGCTGTGCCGCGACTCACCAGGTGTGGTGGGGACCCCGAGATCCAGGGGCCCAGAGCGACCCCGAGATACCCGCACACCCCACGCCTGAGACCCATAGAGACACGGAGAAGCCCGCGGGGCCAGACCTGCCTTCCTCCAGATGTATGGCGGGGGAGCCTGCGGACCCGCCGTGCCATTCCAGGAGTGCGCCCAGAGCGCGCGCGCCATACTGTAGGGCTTTAAGACCCAAATTAACCCCAACTCAGTAAGAGTAGGGGACTTCAATACCCCACTATCTCCATTAGATATGTCAACAGGCCAGAGACTTAACAGAGAGACATCTGAATTAAACAAAACCATATATCAAATGGACGTAACAGATATCTACCGAGTATTCCACCCAAACACCAAAGGACATACTTTCTACTCAACACCCCATGGAACTTTCTCCAAAATCGACCATATACTGGGGCACAAAACAAAGATCAGCAAATACAAAAAGATTGAAATAATTCCATGTGTTCTATCAGACCACAATGCAATAAAACTTGCAATCAACACCTGAAGAAGCCAAAATCACCACAAGAACGCATGGAGATTAAACAACACACGCCTGAATGATGAATGGGTCAAAAGAGAAATTAAGAAAGAAATAAAAGTATTCCTGGAATTAAATGAAAAGGACAATACAACACAACAAAACCTCTGGGACACGCTGAAAGCGGTACTTAGAGGGAAGTTTATAGCTCTAAGGGCCTACATCAAAGAATCAGAAAGAACACAAACAAATGACTTAACACTGCAACTCAACACACTTGAAAAGCAACAGCAAACAAAACCCAAACCCTGCAGACAAGAAGAAATAACAAAAATCAGGGCAGAAATCAATGAAATTGAATCAAAGAAAACAATACAAAGAATCAACAATACCAAGAACTGGTTCTTTGAAAAGATAAACAAAATTGACCGACCGCTAGCCCAATTAACCAAAAGAAAGAAAGAGCACCTCCAAATCAACAAAATCAGAGATGAAAGGGGAAAAATCACAACAGACA
>NW_008351466.1:2945822-2946179 GCF_000622305.1 Nannospalax galili | reverse complement strand
ACAAAATTGAAGACCCAAATATGAGCACATGCAATTTCAGCCACCTGATATTTGAAAAAGGGGCCAAGAACATTCACTAGAGGAAAGACAAATGTTCAGCAAATGGTGCTGGCAAAACTGGATCTCCACCTATAGAAGAATGAAACTAAACCCCTATCTTTCACCTTGCACAAAAGTCAATTCCAAATGGCTCAAAGACCTCAATGTAAAGCCTGAAACTCTGAATCTCTTAGAAGAAAACATTTGGAAAAACCTACAAGATATAGGCCTAGGAAAGGACTTTCTAAACCAGACAACAATAGCCCAGGAAACAAGGGCAAGAATTAACATGTGGGACCTCATTAAACTAAAAAGCTT
>NW_008351466.1:2944760-2945265 GCF_000622305.1 Nannospalax galili | reverse complement strand
AATGGAGTTTTACTCAGCAGTAAAGAAAGATGAAATCATGAAATTTGCAGGTAAATGGATGGAACTAGAATCTGTTATACTAAGTGAAGTAACACAATCTCAGAAAAAATCAACATATGTTCTCCCTCATATGTGGATCCTAGGATCACACTCAGATAAATAAGTATGCAAACAGAGATTACTCCAGGAACCAGGAGAGTTGTAAGGAAACAGTGAGGTAAAGGAAAAGAAAAAACCTGAAGGAGAAGAATAGTAGGTAACAGGCCTTAATAAGGGAGATATTGGTAAAAAATGTTTTAGTCTAAGGGAGGGGAGAGGGAAGGGTATATGAGGAACCTAGGGGATAAGGAGAAAGAAGAAGCTCAACAGAGGTAGGATCATAGGAGCAAGGGTATTTGTAAGGAAGAAAGGGGGAAGTGGGGGCACCTTAAGTGGGAAAACCATGATAGAGGGGTGAGACGATACAAGAGAGAAACAATGCCTAGCTAGTGATGAAAACCAGAGT
>NW_008351466.1:2933170-2943391 GCF_000622305.1 Nannospalax galili | reverse complement strand
ATGTGGTTTATAACTTTTCCTTAGCAGATCCTTAACCACATATATATTGTCATGCATATGAGCACAATTTTTCAGTGCCTGTTCTCATATCTGTGCACATTGCATATGTGTTCATTGTTATATTGCTTAGTATCGCTCATTGTATCAGGGAAATTCCTGGCTAGGAGAAGATCAAACAAATGTCATTAGTCAAGTAAATACAATCTTTTATGTGAAAAAAAATAGTAAAAACCAAATGTACCATATGACTGCTGCTTTCTTGAGCAGAAACAAGGTAAGGATAAACATGTCCTTTTATGTAAAACATTATTTTCCGTTATAAGAAACAATTTTAAACTTTAAATAATTTCAATTAGAAAACAAGTTATGGCTAATATCACTACAAAATAATAAGAAAACAGAAATTAAAGAAAAAACCTACTGTCTACTTATGACAGAGTAAAAAAATTATACAAATATCAATAAGATTAAGGATCCTCTTGAAATGTTTTAGTCTATACATATCATATATATCATACATACCTTCCTGGCAATACAAAACATGCTACAACGAGTTCCACAGGATTTAGAGCATATAACAACACCCATTGTATTCATTTCTTTGTTCCACCCTTTTTCCATCTCTCCTTTTCTTCTATTCTTCCCTCCCTATTTTTGTCTCTTTTTCTCTAGGTGAATATCTGCTTACACACCATGAAGCTAATAATGAAGAAAACAACAACAAAAAAATACACCATATACATAAGTGCATGCTTCAGTGAATAAATTACATGAGTCCCAAAGACCTGGCGCAGCAAGAAATGTAACATTTTTGGACTGTGGATGAGGGTAATTGTCTCCTTTTTCTAAGGACTGAAAGTTTGAAAGGGAATAACAAATCAAGTGCTGCTCCAGCTGTTACTCCATTATTTCCATTAATAAAATGAATCCTGTCCTTTTATTTCCATAGTATCTGATCTGAATTTCTTTTTTAGTTTTGTAACTGGCTATCGCTCCCAAACTGAATGTTTTGACTGTGTTTATACTAAGGTGTATTGTTATTTAACCATTTGATCGTCTTTGTTTCATAAGAATCCCTAAATTTTTTAAAGCCCAATTGGGTTAAAGTTCAAAAACATTCTGTAATCAACTATTTCAAGCAATGCAGCCTACACTGGAGAAAGTTTGCTTAATTAAAAGAAGTTTTTCTTTATAACATAGTTAAAATTTAAACTCTTTTAAATATGGTTATTTATCATTTATCAATTTCTCTGTGTGTGTCTGAAAGACAGATGAGAGCAAGAGTGAGAGAGAGAGAGAAAGAGAATATGGTATATAATTTCAAAATAATATGGAACTCATATGGATGGCAATGACCACTTATGGACAATAATAAGAATTAATCATATTTCCAAAGGGTATTCTTTTGGAATACATATGGTTAATACTGTCTACAGATATGATAATATCATTAAAGACCACAGAATTTAAGAATACACAGGGACACAGAATTTGATTGTGGTGCACTTCATAGTTTCCATTTGTTCTCTCCTTTTGTGTTATAAAATGAAATTCTCATATTTAACAAAATCGTTAACATTTACTAAAATTACCTATTCATCTACCATATAAAAGAGATTTACCATGCTTCTACAGATCTCAAAATCTGAGATACTATGAAATGATCAATAAATTTTTAAATCATATAAATGTCCAAATGGAATTAAAAAAAGAATTCAGCTCTCAGTTTTTATGCATAGCGTTCTGTCTTACAGTCCTGTTGTTAAAACTGTTTCCTAAGGGCTACTTTCTAATGTACAGTCCAGTTTAAAATGTCCTCAGAACTGAGACATCCAATTTCTCTTCATCAAACAAAAATATCTAAAATTATATTCATCCTAAATTCACCACCTGTTTTTGTTTTTGAGATTTAGTTATATTTTAAAGCTTCCCTAACTGCTTTTAGTTTTTTCTTCTTTGTGGATCTCTGCCTTTCACAGCTGACAAGAAAATAGGATATCTTAGCATTTTATGTTTAATCTCAGTAGTAACTTCATATTGTTTTGGCTTATTGTCACAGGTAGTAGGTTGCAGAGGTGAATAGTGCAGTCTCCAGAGTCAAACTTCTGGATTTGAATCTTGATACTGACGTGGGATTCTTTCTGTTAATTTCTCTTAATTTTTTCCTTCTAAAATGCAGATGAGCATAGCATATGTAAATCACTTATACTGTGCTTTATATATGCATACTCAACAGTTAAAATTCTTCTATGTTCTTCAAAATGTTTAAGAACCAATGATTCCTCAAAGTGTATAATATATATAATATATTGTGATTTCATTTTAACAATATTATCTGTAAGTCATATACAGAATGATATAACTAACAGTTCTCAACATTTATGTTCCAGTACTTGAAAATTCCTTTTAGACAGCATTTTAAGAAAGAAAGCACAGGATTTTGTTGTTTTAAAATCCTATATTCAAATTCAAGCTCTAACATTTGCTTGTTGTATGACTGTTCCTTCCCTCAATTTTTATCACTTAATCAGCAAAATAATCATAAAACACTGCAATCATCATAGTATTGTTGCGATGACTAGATAACAAATTGGACATACTCAGTACTAGAAATATACCTATCAAATTCTCAAAATGGCCCAGTGTCATTGCTCATGCCTTTAATCCCAGCATTTAGGGGACAGAGGCAGACTGTGAGATCTGTGAGTCAAGGCCAGCCTGGTCTACATAGTGAATTACAGTATAACTGAAGCTACAGGGAGGCCCTGTCTCAAAAAAGATGTGAAAAATTAAATAATAAATAAATAAATATTCTTAAAATGTTGAGAGCTCCTCAGTCACATATATTGTGGTGAAATCTGTAATGAATAATTTGATGTGTCATGCTGGGACAAAGTATTAAAGAGATTAACATTTACACTGGTGAAATTAAAATGATGGAGATCTTTCATATGTAGATAGACCTAATCAGACATAGAAAAGCTGAATAGAATAAAACCAAGCCTTCTAAGCAGTAAGGAAATTTCTATAAGACCCTCTGGACTTTACCTAGACCATTGGTTTTCTTGAGTGTCAATTCTGTTTGACTATACTATAATTTCTTAAGAAATCAGAACTATGAAAAATCAGTGCCAAAAGATTATTGGTTTTTTTCCTACATTATAGGATCCTTTGTATCTTTCAGTTTTCTGTATGGTAGGATGAACTGCATGATTATTTTCCTATGGTTCCGTAGTATCTTCCCAACAATTTATAATTGTTCTTAAAATACTGAATGAATTAATAAAAACAATCTATTTCACTATTACATTTTCCTATAAATTGTGTTATGTCTTTCCCATGCAATACCCTAGTTCATTCTCTGAGAAGTTCTATGGTGTAGGTATAATTTTTAGTTCAATTTTACAAGTTTAGAACTGGGGCTTTAATGACTATTCACTTCATCCAAAGCACATGATCTAATCCAGTAGCTTTCAAGCTTTAATTTTCAAACTCTGCCCAGTAACATCTAATCCATAGAGCTCTCATTTAAATTTTGTGGTTAGATGAAGACACAAGTAATAAAATGAAAATAAAACTAACCCTCCTCCAATATTTCTAATATGCAGCCAAATTTGTAAAGAATTACTTGGACCCATTTTATACATCAGTTTTCCAAGGGTAAAGCAATACTTCTTTATCACTGAGAAATGAAACATGTCCATTAACAGTATTCCTTTCCAGGGTATAATACGCAATGGATTGGAGTTCTGTAGGATGCATACAAAGTATTTCCATTTTAACAGCTGAAAACAATAATGTTTCTACATATCCAACATTCAGGAACATGTTAGTTTGATCCTTTGCTTAGGGTCTCATCAAGTTGAAATCAAAGTTCCAGATTGGTTGGTGACCAAATTTGAGGTGAACTCTTCCTCTCAGTTGCACATGTTTTGAAAGTGTCTAATTTTTTGTGTGTGAGAATGGAGCTGAAGATAGTTGACTTCAAAATCAACAGGAAAAACTTTTTTTTTTTTAAAGAATGCTTAGGAACTTTTTCAGAGCTTATCAAATTTGGTCATATCCACTAAATACAATGGTCATATCAATTAGCTCTAATTAACTGGCATTGACATGGTAAACTTAATATCGAATTTGAAGTTCCTGCCATGAATAAGAGGGTAGAAATCAATTGGGAATGTACTTCAACATCTTAACAACAATTTCAGATATTTGTCTACCTTATCACTCAAGAGATTTTTCCTGAGTTTGTGCCAGTTTTAGGGCAAAAAGTTGCATATCCTCAGGAAAAACCCTAAACCCTAGACAGCTTGATAAATATCTGTCACTTTACAAAAAGAAGAAAGTCTATTATTTTACTCTATCACAGATTAGGCCTCACATTTAATGAAAGCCAAGTTATAGATAATCTGGACATAACATTTTTTTTACTGTTCTCCCCTTATGTAATATATTTAGGCAGGAGTTGACAAGAAATGTGACAACCATCAGATTTCTCACAGTGAGCCTGCTACTTATGCACACACTTAACCAATATTTTCTACTTCGTTTGGGAATTACCCAACCTATTGCGCATTTACACAGAAAAAAATGTTCACAAATGAAATATGGGATAGACTAGAGAAATCACAGTTTTATGGATCTTTGAGTCATGTGCTATGTGTGTTAACTGATAAACATGGTATAATTTCAGTGGTACTGAAAAAAATGCTGAGTGTAGTTAACAGAAGGTAAGGTCAGCAGTGCTTGCTGGACAAACCTAACTTAAATTCAAACATCATTGACTAGCATGAAGTTTAATTTTTTTCTCCTCATTTTTTCCCCACACTGCCACATAAATTCAACAACAATTTTAATATTACAAGACTGTAGAGGATGAGGAAACAAATTTTGAAATGGTATCTTCTGGACAAGTTATGGTTGTTGCACATATGAAGTCAGATTTCATGTGTTGTTACCTGTTCAATACCTGCACAAGGTCAAGTGGCTTAAAAATTCTAGCATGGAGTAGGGAGAGGTTCCAGTAGCAACACCCCAAGCTGATCAAGTTTTGGTATTTAGGACTGTAATGGGAGAGAGAATTATATTTCTTTGAGGGTGAGACCACTAGTAGTTGCCCTGTTTCCCAAGAATGGCCAAACACCTGTGCATATGGACATCATTAATTGGATTCAGTGGGTAATCTTGTTTTTCAAAGAGGGCATGAGGATAGGGAGGAGGGAGGGAGATGGGTTAGGGTTCACAGGGGGGATTGGAGAAAGGTAGTGTGGGGATATATGTGTGAGAATGACATGTACCTAACCTTATCATCAAAGTTAAGCTTTTGAGATCATTTAACATTATCACAGATTGTTTATAATATAAATAATCTTAGCAGGTCTTGAACTCCTCTTATAAAGCAAAAATAAAACTTTAATCCCTAGGGACTATTCCTTGTCTTTGACCCAAAAAATGTATATAGGTGTATCTATGTTGTGAAAATATCATTGCTGAAAGCAGCAATACTGAAAATGAAGAATTATTTGCAAACAACTTGTGGGGTTTTATTGATAAAATCTGTTTGTGGTCCTGTATGTGGTTCTTAGTTGGTAGGGGTTAGAAATGGAAAATCCCTCATATCCCTCTTCTAATCTAAGCCTCCCTTATCCCTCCTTAGCTAATGTACACCCATTTTTCCCTTGATAATAACCACAAAAATGACCATAACAGTAAACTATAGGTGCAGTAGTGACACTTTTATCTTGGGGGCAATCAATAGCTATCTAATTAGACAGAAAATCTTCTCCATGTGAGAGAAATCATGTGTAGCACTGTAAACATCCCCAAATACACGTAGCTGGAGAAGTCATAGAGTCTAGAGAATGCCCCAAGCCTGTCACATTCTTAGACAAATGTAATTTCTTGTTATATGCTAAATATGAATCCTTATATTTACAGACAATTATACCAATCACCATTCATCAAAGAAGATTCTTTTCCCCATATCTGGAGATTATTATAGCATTCTACAACTGGTCACACACAGAGAGTACGTGTTTATGAGAAGCTCAGACCTTAGCAGCATATCTATAATAGAACCTCTACATCTAAGTCTCAGGGAACATAGTGGAGCAGGAGGTAGAGAGAATACTAATGCATTCCTCAACTCCTATCAGTGAAGCTTCCTCATACAACAGACGATGATGAGCACAGAAGGTCACAACTGGACAAGTATAGAAAATAAGAGATTGTAGAGTATGTGCCCTTGGATAGGACTCATGTTAAACCTCACTGACCCAGGACTCATGGACCATTGCATAAAAGGGAGTGAAAAGTTTGTAACAGCTGAAAGAAACAGACTCCAGAGAACTTGCTCTTATGAATTTATAGCAATTTTAACAACATGCACAAGACCAATATAAGTTCAGACAACAACCAGCATAGAGCTGGGGAAATGGGTAGTAAGCCCCAAACTTAGCTGAGGAACTATTGACAGTGATTAGTGCTGGGTGAGGGAGCTCTATCTTCCTTAAGGGAGTGATGCTAGATAGGCTGACCAGGGTCCAGTGGATGAACTCATATCAAAGGACATCTGAGTACACAAACTTGACTCAATATGCCTTAACATATATGATAGAATACATGAAATCCTGTGAGTGAGGTATGGGAGGGTGCAGGTAAGTGAGATGTTTAAATATGATTAAGATTTGTGTTAAATCCACAAAAATCAATAACATATACATAAAAAGAAAGTGAAAATCATTCTCTGATATGACTCTGCTTTTCCTTCCCCATTTCATGCTGAATGTAAAGTTTCAGTAAAGAGAGAGTAACTTTGGTTTAGAGGGAAGAGTTCTAACATCACCATTCTACGAATAATCTGAAGGAATGAGTGTTCAGAACAGATATAGTTCCATTCTTGCTTTTAATGAATTTTAAAAGTCAGGCTATTTTTCTTCAAGCATTGCCATCACAATGCCCTGGATATGACAAAAATACGTTGAATATATGCATGACATTTTCAAAGAATAAATAAGAACTATAAAAATATCATAGAATAATAAAAGTGGTACTGAAGAGACCCCTGAACTTCAGTTTTCTAGCACATTTATGATTTCGTTGTCTTTCTTCTTGAAAATTTTAAAGCAAAAACTTGAAAGCAAATTGTGGCTTTCTGAGAATATATCATATACACATGTAATACATTTTGCTTTCTATTAGAAAATTTTCACTTAAAAAACTAAAGAGAACTATTTCTTTTCTAACAAAATATCACTATTTGATTGCTTTATAGCATTTAAAAATTGAAACTTTGAGGAAAAATCAGTAACATTTCTTTTAACAGTGGGAAGGTTTTCCGTTTCTATAGGTATCGGTTCCTTGGAGTTCCTGGCATTGAAATGCAATACTTTGAATTGCTTTTGTCTATTTGGAAAAATAGATGAATGGCTCATTGTTCATTTTTATTATCTAAGTTGGAACATCATTCTTTTCTGTGTTTGGCAAAAATTCAGCTGCATAAAAAGATAGTCCTTAGGCACCAAGTTGTAAATGACTTCTCATTTTATTTTACATAGCCTTCAAAAACAGTTCAAGACATTTCATAAAATAGTAAGTGACTTAAGGAAATTCTCTCAAAATGGCATTTGCTCTGCATTTATATTTGGGTTTCTCTTTTCCATGTGAATAGTTATTACCTGTATCTTTTCCCATTTATTTTCTAAGGTCTAATTCAGGAGCCCCAAGATATTACTCAATGGTTAAGAGCACTTGTTGCACTTGCAGATGGCCAGACTTCAGATCACAGCACTCAAATTAGGGAGCTCACCGATACCTCTATCTTAGGTCCAGACATTGTCTGATCGCCACAGTCACCTACACACATGTGATAGACTCACATAATCACACACACATTAACATAAAAAAATAAATTACATAAGTCTATTTCACTACCTATATTGTAATCTTAAGTTATTTCATCACAAACATTCCTTATCTAATGTACTTACATATTGACTTTTTTTTCCTGCAATAAGAATCTTTTGAACTTTCAAGTTTGATTAGTGAGGTAAAAAGGCACTTCGTTGTCCCAAATCTCAGATTCATAAGTAAGGAGAGGGATGTTTCAAAATCTGAAACCTAAAACATTTTCCCATCTTTAAAAAAAAATGTTGTTTTAGACCTTTGCATTAATTTATTTGAAAAAGCACTTAGGAGGAAAGAGCACATAGGTGTTTTAATAATCATTCTAACATTCTGCAATAAATGCCCCACTATATCTTAGTAAAAGATATTTTGACATAATCGGTGGTACTGGAATCCTTTCTAGAAGTATAGAAATGCCTATAATGGGGGAGTGTCAATTTGAATCTTACATGGTCACTTCAGACTCTTAATTCCACCATAAACAAATGTCTTTCCAGGTCTTTAAAATATAGAAAAAAGAAGTTCCATTTAGAATGTTTAAGTATATCAAAGAACACTGTTTCATGGCTACAACCAGTGTTCATGCTGTTAAACACAGGGGACCTCAAAGGAAACACCGACTGCTTAGAAATAGAATATTCATCAAATTATAATGGCTGATGATTATATTGCCACATTCTCCAGTTGTTTCCTAAAGAAAATGAAAAGCAATGCTCACAGGTTGGCATCATATCACCACCAACTGGTCAAGAGTGTTTACTAGGAATATTTACTATGGAGAAAATCAGCCATTTTAGTAGGAAAACAAACAAGAATAAGTGAAGTCATCCAGTGTTTGGTAAACTCATGCAGAAGCCAAATGCTTGACTGTTTCTGTTTCCTCTCTCTTGCCTTACTGGCAAAGTGGACTGAATTTCAACAACCTGAAAACTGACAAATACTGGCAATTGATATTGTCTTAATTTTTGAGCCAACCACTTATAAATATATATATTTTATCCTCCTTAAAATTTGCATAGTTGTTTCAGTCTGTTCAGTTCTTTATCATCCCCATCCAAACAATTTTATATATTCATTTGCTGATGACATTAACTTAATTACAAGTATTTTTAATAAGGCTACTTCTCATTGGCAGCTGAGTAAACTCACTTATACAGATAATATGATTAGAAACATTTCTACTCTTAAAGTCTATATTTATGTATTTATAGAAAATACTTCATTTACTGCTTTAATGCATTGAGAATTTCATACATGCATACAATGCTTTTTAATCATATTCACCCCTCATTCCTCATCCAAATACGTCCTGAAACCCCTCTACTATGTCCCACTCCAAACTTCATGTTATCGTTTCATAAACCACTGAATATGATCAATGCTGCCCATGGGCGCAAGCATATACAACCTAATAGTTACCACTTACCCTGAAGACAACTGGATCTTCCTCCCACAGAAGTCATCCACTACCAATAGCTCCTCATCTAGGTATGTGGCCCCAGGAACCTCTCCTCAATTTATGATGGAAGGTCAGCTGATTTCATCTTGTCCAGGCCTTCTGTGAGCAATCACAACTTCTGGGATTTGATTCATGTAATGGTACTATGTTGTTCAGAAGATACAAATTTGCCCTAGTCCTTACCAGCCTCTGGCTCTTGCAATTTTTTGGCTCCCTCTTCCAGCACATTCCCTGAAGTTTGGGGAACGGAGTGTTCCATGCATGACTGAACACTCTGACACTTGTTCTCTTCACATTAGCCAGTTGTGAAAGCCTCTATTAATCACTTTCCATTTCCCAAAGTCACTGATCTGATAAAGAATGAGGGATACACTGATTTATGGCTATAAAGATACGTATTTCTAAGGTAGTTTTATACTGTGATCACTCATCAAAATGATAGAAGCAAGTTCAATCCTCAACCCTTGGGACTATGAGCTCCCAAACTACAGGTTCTTTGAAGGTTTTCAGTATCATGAATCAATCTCAACCTGTGGAATGGTCCCCAGGGTTGAGAGTTGAAGTAGCTTTTATAATTTTGCTAAGTGGATATAGTATAAAACTATCTTAGGTAGGGGCTGGAGACATGGTTCAGCCGTTAAAAACACTGTTCTTTCAGAAGACCCGGGTTCGATTCCCAGTGTCCACATGGAGGCTAACAATTGTCTGTAACTCCAGTTCTAGGGGATCCGAGAGCCTCTTCTGTCCTCTGCGGGCATTGCACGACATGGGTACACTTACCTACATGCAGGCATACCACTCATATACATAAAATAAAAATAGTAAATAAAATATTTTTAAAACTACCTTAGAAGTAT
>NW_008351466.1:2875801-2933124 GCF_000622305.1 Nannospalax galili | reverse complement strand
TCTCTCTCTCTCTCTCTCTCTCTCTCTCTCTCTCTCTCTCTCATTATTCATCATAAAAGTGTCTGTGAAAGGGAAACTGGTTAACAGAGATATTCACAACTGGTCATTCATAACTGATTTGTTATCCCATAACGTTCATGGCACTTTTGTAAGAATGGACATATATTGCCAGATCAGTTATTATTTTAGCGTACAGAGCTTACAAATTGGTAAGGGTGATAATTACTTTTCTCTTTTGGCAGCATGCATAGTACCTTCTATCTATGAATGCTATCCAGTTGATAGGAAGCTTCTAGGTCAATACAAGTTTAATGTCTCCATGTCCTGTAATCTGAGAATGTAATGTCTCCAGTAATAGGGTCTTTGGCACTGGGCTTTCAGTTTGATAAGCTGTGGTGTAAGGAAGATGCATTATCAGTCCTTGTAGGGTAACTTCATTTAAACTCTCTCTCTCTCTCTCTCTCTCTCACACACACACACACACACACACACACACACACACACATTCATGGAAGACCCTGAAACAGTTTCTAGCTTTTTTCTCAAATATCCTTAGTGTTAATCAACCCTCCCTCACCTCACTGCTTCTCTGACCTATATTCTCAACTCCCTTCCCACTTAAACATGCCATTAATTATCTCTTTACCAAATTTATACCAACTGTGTTCTGCTATCTTCCCTGTCTTAAAATCTTCTCTTCCCAGTGGCCTCTTTATATTTTCCTGGATTCTATAGATACTCCAAAGTAATCACATATATATGCTAACATCTGTTTATGAGAGATAATATGCAACATATGTCCTTCTGGACCTGTGTTACCTTGCTTAATAAAATAATTTTTAACTTTATGTATTTGCCCACAAATTTCATTTTTTATAGCTAAACAAAATCTCATCATGCATATATGCATAATATATTTTATCCATTTATCAGTTCACAGGCGTACAGGCCATTTCCACTTCCTAGTTATTCTGAATAGAGAAGAAATGAACATGCATAAGCAAGTTATCTCTATAACAGGACACATAATCCAGAAATGGTATAGACAGGTTATATTTTAGATCTGTTTCTAGATCCACCTGTTTCTAGCTTCCACAGTGATTCCATTAAGTCCTGAATTAGTCTGCATTTACCCAAAAGAAAATAAGTGTTTCTCTTTCTCAACATCCTCACCAGCATGTGTTGTCATTTATTTTCTTAATTTTAGCCTTTCGAACTTGGATGACATGGATTCTCAAAATCGTTTTATTTTACATTTGTCTGGTAGATAATAATAGTCAACACTGTTTTAAATATTTGTTAGCCATTTGTAATTCTTCTTTGAGAACTCTCTATTCAGATGCATACTCCATTCTTTAATTAGGTTTTCTGTTTTCATTATGTTTAGTTCATTCTGTCCTTCACATATTCTAGACACGTATCATCTATCAAACATATAACTAATAAACATATTTTTATCATTCTGTTGGCTGCCTCTTTATTCAGTGATGGTGTTTTTGCTGTACAGAAACTTTTCAGTTTGAAGAGAACTTATTTATCAATAATTGGTCTTATTTCCTGCAGTATCAGGGTCCTATTCAGAAAATTTGTGCATATCCGTTTCAGTGTATTCCATGCTTTTCACTCTAACAGTGTCAAGGTATATGATCTTAATTTCAGATATGCAATTGAGTTGGAATTGAGTTTTGTGCAGGGTGCATGATAAGGATGGAGATTCATTCTTCTACATGTTGATATCCTGTTTTCTAGTACTATTTGATGAACGTGCTGTATTTTCTCCAATGTGAATTTTTAGCGTTTTGTCAAAAATTAAGTAGTTGTAGGAGGATGGACTTGTACATGGGTCATTTCTGTTCCATTGCTTAATGTATCTGTTTTTATGCCAATACTATGTTCCTTTTTTATTACTATGGCTCTGTAGCATAATTTGACATCAAGAATGGTCATAACCACTAGTAGTGTTTCTATTTTCAGTATTGTTTTGCTTTTATGGGAACTTGTGTATTTCATTATGAAATTTGATTATTTTTCTAATTTTTGTGAAGAATTGCATTGGAAATTTCAAGAAGTTTGCATTAAATTTGCAGATTGCTTTCGGCAGGATGGCCATTTTCACAGAATTAATTCTACCAGTCCATGAACATGAAAGGTCTTTCCATTTACTGGTGGCTTTGATTATTTTTCTTCGGTGTCTTAAGTTTTAATTTTGCAAGTCCTTTACTTCTTATGTAACATTTATTCTAAGATTTTTACTGAGGTTATGTGAATGGGACTGTTTCCATGATTTTTAAAGTAATATTTGTCCATGATATATAGGAGACACTGATTTTGGTATGTTAGTTTTGTATCTTTTTATTTACTGACTGTGTTTATCGGCTGTAGGCATTTTTTGTTGGATTCCTTTGTTGTTTTATGTATGAATCATATCATCTGTGAATAGTGATACTTTGACTTCTTCCTTTTCAATTATATCACTTTTATTTCCAAGGCTAGAGCCTTGTTGCTCTAGCTAAGACTTCAATCAATATATTGAAAATGAGTATAGAGGGTGGACATCCTTCTCTTCTTCCTGATTTTAGAGGAAATGTTTCAAGACCTTTTACAATTAATATGTAATTGGTTCTAGGTTTGTTTTATACATTAATTATATTGAAATGTGTTCTCCTAGTATGCCTTATATCTCCAGGACTTTTTATCAAGGAGTGTGATTTGATGTTATCAAAGTTCTTTTCTTCATCTATTGAAATGGTCATGTGGTTCCTGTCCTTGAGTCCACTTACATAATAGATTACATTTATTAGTTTGCACATGTTGAAGCATCCTTGGATCTCTTGGGTGAAGATGACTATATACTGTTGTGTGTTCTTGAATTCTGTTTGCAAATATTTTATTGAGAATTTATTGTCTGTTCATTAGTTATAATGGTCTATAATTATCTTTTGACTTTATGCAGCTTAGGAATGGCTGAATCTGTGAAGAGAATTCAGAATTATTCACTGATTTTATGTTTTATGGAATAATTTGAGAAACATCAGTTTTAGTTCTTCTTTAAACATCTAGTATCCTTTTGGGGTGAATCCATCTATCCCTTGGCTTTTTAAATGACCACTTCGTTCTCATTGGTTGTGATTGATCTATTTTTTAGTCTATTCTTGACTTAACATTTTTAGTTCATATATGTTTAGAAATCCATCCACTTCTTGGATTTCTAATTTCATGGAATATAAGTTTTTGAAATATGCTATTGTGATCCTCTGAATTACATTGGTATCTGTTGTAATTTCTCCATGGTTTTGTCTTTCATACTGTATTGGCTTTTATCTCTATATATTTCTTTTGGTCAATTTGGCTAAGGGTTTATTAATTTTGTTTGTTTTCTTGAAGAACCAATTCTTCATTTCACTGATGGCTTCAATTTTTTCAAATTTGTCATTAGATTTAACTAAATGATCTTGCTCTTCTTCCTTGATGTCAAACCCTGACAGTCTGTCCTCAATATGATTCATTCTACTGACAAGGCTTTCCACAGAAGCTTTACTTTGATTTATTTCTTTACTGACATACTTTCACATTCTAAACTGCTTTCCCTACTTCCTTCAGATGTTCCTTGTGTTTTCCTAGAATTCATTCAGATTTTTCATGTCCTCTTTGCCTTCATTCACATGATTATTTGTGTCATCTTCACAATCTTTTAAAATATTTAAAATCATTCCTTTGAATTATTTGGAATTTCAGCTAAGACACTGTAATTGGTGTCCATTCAAATGTGACTATCAGCTATTTTAGGTGGTATTTTTTGTGGCTTTTCATGTTACTGACCATTTTGTGTGAGGATTTACCCATCTGGAGTAAGTTGAAAATGTCTTGCACACCTAAGTTGAAGGTTTTGGTGCTATGTATTTCCTCTGTTTTCTGAGTCTTGTTTGGGCTCAGTGTTGTGAAAAGTTCAGTTGAAGAGAACTTTGGTGCTTATTCTTGGACGGGATAATTGAAGGTGATCTTGGCACTGTAAGGCTGGTATGACACCTGGCCTCTTAAACCTACCTTACTGCAGTTGGGGGGGGGATTGGGCTAGAGGCAGTGTTTTCTTATGCCTTCTGGACTTCAGGCCTCAGGTTCATAAGGTGTTGTGAAAATGTGCACTGGAGCTCAGGGACCGGTGACCTGTAACTTCTTAAGGTGGGATATATACAAAGAATTGTTAAGTGTCCACTAGATGTGGGTGGACTGTGTTTTTTGCTTCCCTAATTTGGAAGCGTGTCCAGCAGCAAAGGTGTGTGCTGAGGAGGGTGAAAGCGGTCTGTGCTACTCTGACTTTACCAGCCTGCAAACAAGAGTTTGAAAATAGCAGCTATGCAGGTAATTCAAGATACCTCTTACCTGGGTGGCTGGCATGAATGCATAGTCTGGACAAAGTTTGAGCTCAGGAAGAGAGTCACATGATATGTTACTTGCTGTATTGGGTACTGGTGGGGAGGCAGAAGTATATACAAGAAACAGCAATCCCTTATCTGTCTGCACCAGGACCTGGAGCAGCTGCAGAAGTTTGGGCCATAGACTACATTGCAGGAACCTGTTATTTGTTGGCATCAAGAGCTAGTGAACAAAAAAAAGTGACTGCTAGAAACCCAGGGTCAAGAGACCTCCAATCTTTTAGTGACAAGAGTTAAGAGAGATGAAAATTAGGTGGGCCAGAGGCTTAGGGTGCAGGGACCATTACTTGTCAGGGCTAAGTCTTAGGAGGAATAGGCATTTCTTCTCTAATTTGTGACCTAGAAAATATATACACACTGGCTCAGACTATTTGCTCCTACAGGGGGAAAAATATTTACAGAGAAGGTATTAACTTATAAAACATGAAACCTGATTGAATTTATTAATTCATAACATTTATGGTTTATAAATACTAAAACTACTGATAAAAATTAGTTCTAAGACTATTTTAGAGTTCCCAATATTTTCTAAACAATGATATATTTCTCAATCTCATCAAACTTCCTAATACACATTTTCTTCTGCAAAAGTTATCATAGAACTAAACATGTAATTTATGGATAAATATATATATATATATATATATATGTGTGTGTGTGTGTGTGTGTGTATGTGTGTGTGTGTTCATGTTCAAAGATATTTGCATGCTATCCAAGGATTATGTGTGTGAAAGCTGTAGATCCTTTCATACTGATCATCCTTGTAGCTTTGTTTATATTGTCATTTCAAATCTTTCCTCTTAATATTTGCTTCACCAACTACAGCAGTGGACAAAATAAATGAGACTTCTGAATGGGTAGATGCATGCTTGAAAATTCTGTGTGCTATTTGGCTTCATCTTCATTTTCCCTTTAACTTTCTCCTGTTTTAATGGTCTTATCAGAACATGTAGTTTTTAACAGCATTTGGGTTTAGCCCATTGTCCCTACTCTGGCTTCCAGTTATCTCATCTAGTCTACATTAATTGAAAAACCATAATAATCTCTAAACTAATTTCATAATCAAGTCACTTACCTTCAAATATTTTCTCAACACCACTACCAAAATAATCTTTTTGGAATGAAAGTGTAGTCCTTTAAATATGAGTTTCTGCTGAGTGTAGTGGCACACGCCTTTAAGCCCAGAACTTGGGAGGCAGAGGCAGGCAGATCTCTTTGATTTCGAAGCCAGCCTGGTCCACATAGTGAGTGCCAGAAAAGCTGGGGCTACAGGGAGAGCCTGTCTCAAAAAGACGAGGTGGAGAGATGGCTCAGTTGTTAAGAGTATATATGTGTGTGTGTGTGTGTGTGTGTGTGTGTGTGTGTGTATGTGTGTAGAAAGGCATCATGTAGTCTACTGTATCAATTGTAAACTTGTCATTTGGCAATTCAGTTGCCCTAAATCTGAAAGCACACTACCTCTCACTGACAACCAATATTCCCCTTCATTTCTGGTCATCAATCATTTTCTCATTCTATTCATATTCTGACAAAAATCAAGAAACCCTTTCATGATTAAGCTAGTCACTTATGTTTAAGATGACTATTTATCAAAATATCAAGGAAATCAAGAAAAAGTTTGTCATATGCAGAGAAAGAAAAAGTATTTACATTTACTATATAATAATAACTATGATGAAGATAAGTTACATTTTTGAACTGGAGGATCGTGTCCCACCACTCAAGTTTATATGATTATACTAAAGGTGGGAATTTTTAAGGTAATTAAGTTGTAAAGGTAAAGAATTTATAAATTAAATGAAAATCTTTATACCTAAAGGTCGATCAAGGGAGGAATGGATAAAGAAAATTCCTGTTGTACATACGCACAGTGAAATGGTATCTAGTCATAAGCAAAAATGAATTCATTACATTTACAGTAAAATGCATAGAACTGGAAATCGTTATACTAAATAAAGTAAAATGGACACAAACTAATACTGCAGGTTTCTCTAGATTCTAATTTCTATGTGTACATATATATTTGAATATGGATGTGGTTATAGGTCATGAGACTAGAACGGAAATCATAAAGCAGCAAAAGAGGTCTGGGGTGGGGCAAGATGGTATATTTTAAATGGAAGAAAAAAGGTCAAGAGAAAAGAAATGAGACTTAAGAAAAGAGGGAAGGAGGATTGGTGGAAGGATGATGGTGGAAAATTATCAACACAAGCGGTAAATATGAAAATGGAATATTGAAACCCATTTCTTTAAAAACTAATTAAATTATCTTTTCAAAAGTACAAAATAAGATATGGTAAGTTGCCCACTTTGTATTCTCCATGAAGTAAAAATACAGCAAGAAGATGATAGTTATTTTTAGAAGTTAAGAGATTCTTCTTGACTTGGGATCAGCTACCGCCGTGATGTATGACTTCTCCACCCCCAAAACTATCACAATATATTTTTGTTGTTTTAAGCCCCAACCTAGACTATTGTGTTATAACACCCTGAAGTGATACAGATAGGATTTATTAACTTTCCAACACTTACCTAGCAGCATTAAAATGTCGTTGCAATAAGCATCCATTTTTAATGGTTTATGCATATGCCCCGGTGCTTGTTACATATAGTGTCATTTTTGAGAGCAGAGATGTTCAAAGAAGAACTTCATTCATGCTGATTTAAGAACAGTAATATTGGCTGGCTGGAAAGATAGTGCAGCTGTTAAGAATGCCAGCTGCTCTTGTAGAGGAACAGGATCCAATTCCCAGCACCCTCATGGCAGCTAACAACTGTCTGTAACTCCAGTTCCAGGGGAAACCAACACCCTCTTCTGACTGAAAGCATTGTATGACACAGATGCCCTTACACACAAGCAGGCAATACACTAATACACATTAAAAAATAATAAGATATTAAAAAAGAATAGGAATTTTGGTGCCAACATGATTGTTCATCTGGTTAAAGGCACTTGGTATGCAAGCCTGGATACCTGAGACCTAAATTTGAAGCCCAGAAGCAAAATAAAGGTGAAAAGGGGCAAACATTTCATAAAGTTGCCCTCTGACTTTCAAATGCGCACAATGGCACATATGCTGACATATACATCACACAAACACACACAATAATAATAATAATAATAATAATAATAAATTTTCTTCTTATTTAAGGAAAATGAATATTGAAAAGTACTCCAAGAAGAGGAAGTATTAGCCCAATGAACAAACTGTTCAGGAAATTGCAAGTTTGTCTAAATACCTGTAATAAGGAAGAGATTGAGGAGCAACAAAGAATTCTGAAAGGGCAGGCTGAGACTAAATCATAAGAGTTGAAAACTATAAAAGTAATAGAGGGACTTAAGTAGGGAAATGGCATACACAGATTATTGCTTTGATTCACTAAAACATGAGACATGTCTTCTCTCTCATTTGTGGATATGACCTTTATCCACAAATCTTTAGATTTCAGTATATATACTGATATGACCTACAGAAGCCAAAAACATAGAAAGGAAACGTGGGGGAAAATGGGAAGAAGGAGCTTGAGAGAGGGGAATAGGAGACAAGTGTTACTCAAGTGGGAAATGAGGGAAATGAGGAAGGAATATTTTAACTGTTTGGGAATAGGGAGAACTGTGTGTTGCGGGGGGGGGTAGATAATCCTTAGGTGGTGTGAAAAATGAGAGGGAAATATAGTAGCTCAAAAGTCTACTGAAAAATATACATGCAATGTACATATGAGTGTATATGCAAAGCTGAATGCTATACAACAGAAAACACAGTGCCAGGTAAGGGAAATCTTCCATTAAGCTGATGATAAGGGGATTCCAATAGACTCCCCAAACAACAAAAGCTATTGCCACTGGCCTTGCTTGCCTACCAGAACTTGAATGTATAACCATATTGTAGAAGACTGAACATAATTGTGACGTTGGACTTGGAGGAATCAAGCTGGAACTGATCTTGAAGCCTCATCTTTCAAGATTAACTCCCACATTATCAGAAGATACTATGAAAACTGTTAAGGAAGAAAACCAATCAATGATTCCCATCCAGTTGTATTGTATATGAACCATAAAAATGAACAGACCAGCAAATAATTTCTACTGACACAGTAGTGGTACTTTTATCTTGGTAGGTAATCAACAGCTCTTTAGTTGGACATAAGGCCCATTCAGTGGGAGGGGACTCATTTGTAGTACTCTAAACATAGCCAAATACACATGTCTACAGAGGCTATAAATCTTAGAGAAAAACCTACTTTTTTCACATCCCTATACCAACTAATTTCTTCCTGTATTCTCAGTATGTATCCTTATATTTACAGACAAGTATACTTCTCAGGACTCATCAGAGAAGGTTCTTTTTGCAACACATGGAGGCTACTACAGAGTAACAGAACTTGCCAAGCATAAAGAATAAGTGTCTGTGAGATATTCAGGCAAAAGAGACTCATCTATAATGCAACCTCTACACATAAGGGTCAGGAAACAGCAGATCTGTGGCAGAAAGAATATTAATTCATCTCTCAACTCTCACCAGTAAAGCTTCCTCATGGAACAGATTAAGATTAACCCAGAAAGCCACAACTGGCCAAAGTGCAGAGAATGAAAGACTACAGAATCTTATTTATGACTAGGACACCAGTATCAAACCTCTGTCAGCCAAGGTTCAGGCATCATTGTAGAAAAGCGGTGGAATTACTGTAAGAGCCAGAGGTGGTAGATGACAAGGAAACAGTTTGTCAGACAGCTGGGAAGTTACTCATATGAACTACAGTAATAGTAACAGCCTGCACAAGACCCATGCAAACGCAAGTCAGAAAAATTCTGTGAATAACTGGGGAAGTAGGCAAAAATTCCCAACCTTAGATGAGGAACTATTAGTAACTGATAGCTGCTGGGAGAAGGACACCTTGTTATATTTAAGGGCATGATGCTAAATAGATTAAGCAGGCCCCCTCGAATGGATGCATACTGAAGGACATTTGGGGGTAGAAACTTGACTTGATGGGCCTTATCATGTATGTGTGTGTGTGTGTGTGTGTGTGTGTGTGTGTGTGTGTATAGACAGAGAGAGAGAGAGAGAGTGAGAGAGAGACAGAGACAGAGAGAGACAGAGAGAGAGAGACAGAGAGAGACAGAGAGAGAATACATGAAATATGGCATGGAGGGGGCAATAAAGGGGGCTCAGATATGTGAGGCAATCTTAATATGATTAAATTATATTGTATGAAGTTCACAAAAAAATTAACAAAAAAAGCCTTCCCCTTTTCCTTTTTATAATACTGTAAGGAACAAATTTAAGGAAAAGCTGGGCATGGGTGCACACCAATAATCCCAGCATTCAGTAGGCATAGGAGGGAATCATTCTCACATTTTAGGGTGCTAGTAAAAATATTGATACTCTAGCTCAGAAAATATAAAGAAAGAAAGAATGAAATTAAAGAATGGAATGGAGAACAGAAGAGAGAAAAAGGAAAAGTTCAGTCGTAGGTGAGGATACTTGTATGGAGGAATTCTCTTCTGGCTATCACATTTGAGGAACTTCAGATACTCTGTGGAATGAAATGAGTTTTAAATCTCTGTCCAATGTGCTACTGTATTACATGTTTCCTTCTTCTCCAAAGAACAAGTTCATGTTAGTCTAATAAGAGCATCCATCTCTGTTCTGTATCCTTATCAATTTCAGTGCTGCATAAGAAGTTGTGATCAAGGCTAAACTTTAAAGTCTTTCTCTTGGTTTAAAATATTCATTATAATCTTAACCTTGCTCATATCCATTAGCTTATTTTCTATCATTAAACTATTTTAGCAGCAAATGGTTAATTGAATGGAATAGTGGATTCATTATGGCATTTGCACACATGAATAAAAATATTTTTGTTTTGCTTCCATGCCTTACTCTTTCATGTCCCTGATCATCCCACACATTATTTCCCTTTCTCCTTATTAATTATCCACTTTGACTTTATACCACGATGTTAGATTCCACATACATAAAACAAGTGATGTATGTTTTTCTAAGTCTTTCACTTAAATGATGGCCAGTTCTATCCATTTCCCTGTAAATAACATGATTTTATTCTAATTATGCCAGAATATTACTCTATTGTTTATATGTACCCCATTTTTTTTGCCACTCCTCTACTGATGGGCATATTGATTGGTTCTTTTTCTTAACTACTGTACGAAGTGTAGTCACAAGCACAGGTATTCAAGAACTTACATTGTATGCTGATTTTGATTCCTTTCAGCATACTCCAAGGAATAGTTTAGTTGAATGATATGTATATGGTAGTTTTGTTTTTACAGTTTTTGAGGAACTGCCATTTCCATAATGTTTGGAATAATTCACAATGTTATCTACAGTGGATAAGGTTGCCTTTTTCCTTGTATCTTTTCCAGCATTTGCATTTAGTCATCCAGATGAAAGCCAATTTGATTGGATAAGATGCAATTTCAGTATAGTTTTGTAATTATTACACTTTCTATTTATATGTATGTGTAGTGCACACATATGATGGTGTGCATGCAGAGATAAGAAGACAACTTTTGATAGCTGGTTTTCTTTTTTCACAATATATGTCCCAGTTATCCAACTGAGATAACTAGGCTTGGTGGAAAGTTCTTTTACCCAATGAGTCAGTTCACTGGCTCTCAATGTACTTTTCATTCACATTTTCTTCTCGTTAAGATTTTAAACATTTTTCATATTATTGGAAATTTCAAATTATTATTGAGAAGAATCTTGTCAGTTTGTGTGTTCACTAATTTAATGATTGGATTATTTTTTCTTTTATTTTATTTATTTAATAACCACATGATTTGCAAGAACAATTTCCTTACAGCATTAACATATTCAAAAAAAATTTCCAGAGCAAAGGTGCTTCTCTTTCAAAATTGTAAATTTTTAGGTTCACAGCTGAACTAATACAGTTATACAATGTTGAACTCAGTATAAAAATTACATGACATAAAATTGAACGAGTATTTAACCTTTAAGAAAGATCGCAATTTCATTTTAAAATATACTGTTTCATATGGAAAAATTCTATTTTAATGCTACTAGCATGTTGGAGTTTGCACATGTGTCTCTAATCTCTATGTATCTGATTATTGCTAGTCACAGTCGGTTACTTTCTGAGATTCTTGGCACCTAAACATGGATATAAAATCATCAGGTATATTGCAGTGGTAATATTTTTCACCTCTACTAATAAACATGAAGCAAATTTTTATACTTCTTCTTCAACTATAACTCATTTGTTCTACTTATTTTTTGTGTGTATGTGTATATTATACAGAACATCCTAAACAATCTTATTCATGTATATACCCACATCCTAAATGGTACCATCCCATAGACATCTCCCACCCCATTGTAGCCCATATTGTAATCCTTGTTACTGTCCACTGTGTTGACGGCATCCCAGATGTTCTCCAGTGCTTGTCCATCTGCTGAATCTTGTCAGCCTATCTAGAGTTCCTTGTTTTAGGAAGATCAACCCTTCCTCATTTAGTAGCAATCAGTTGCCAACATTCCTTTAGATAAGATGTGGGTCTGCTGTTCATTTTCCCAGGTCTATGCTGGATTACAGTCTGGGAGTCTCTTGAACCACTCTATCCAACAACACAAAGGAAGGCATCTCCTACTGGCATTGTTTATTGTTATGTAGCCTTTAGTTACACACATGGACTCTTAAAGAATTATATTGATCCCTTTAATCATTGGTTATACTTTCCTCTTGGGTGGTCAAGACCATAGAGTTAGCCTAGCTAAACCAATTTATGTTTACTCTTAACGGCATTTGAGGATCTGTTCTCCAGGGGTCACATGGGCTGGGAGGAGCTCCTGGCTCATTTTTTTTTTACCAGTTCCATCTACATAAAGGTAAGTCAGAGGTCCTCTTCAACCATGGTTGGCTTCACCTGGAAGCAGGGGGAAATGTTTCCTCTGTGTTGAACCTCCTTCCTGTAGACTGGACACTGGTTCAGGTCCATTTGGTGGGGTCTCCATGGCCTAACTGATCAAGAGAACAGGTGACCTACCACAGTCACAGGACATTTTGAGAGATGCTCGTAGTCCCCTGGAACAGAGTCAACCGAGGAAGGAAAGGAGCAAAATCTGTCCTTTATGTTCCTCTGGGCAAATTAGTATAGGCCTCAAAGCACAGTTGTTAAAAATCCAATAAGGTTAGGTCCACCAGTCTGGTAATTTTAATTACCATGTGCTATGTAGCTTAAGCTTGGGCAAAGACCAAAAGTTCTCAGATAAACCTTGCCTAGATATGTACTATATTCCTTGAGCTAGTTCTATGTATAACTTGTCAGTAGGTTGATGGATTAATATGGTTCCCTCTGTTTTTTTAAATATATCTAGGCATTATTTACCTCTCTCATGGTCTAACCCTTCCACCATCGTTTCCCCATTTAACGTGCCCCCATTTTTCCCATGTCTCCCTTAATAATACCCTTCTCCTCTGGTCTCACCTCTCTTGAGCTCCTTCTTTCCCTTTATTTCCAAGGTTCCTTACATAACCCTCACTCCCCCTCCCATTAAAACAACCCCAATTTTATCCATATCTCCCTTAATAATGCCTGTTTCCAACTCTTCTTCTCTTTCAGATTCTGTCTTTTCCTTTACCTCCCTGTTTCTTTTTCAGCACCCTGGTTCCTGTAGTTATGTCTTGATACATCATAATCACTTATAAGGATTTGGTACTAGGATCCACATGTGAGGGAAAACATACATGATCTTTTTGTTTTTGTTTTTTCCTGTGTCTGTGTTCCTTCACTTAATATTATAGTTTCTATTTCCATCCATTTACTGTCAAATTTCATGAGTTCGCCTTTCTTTCCTGCTGAGTAAGCACCATCGTGTAAATAAACCACAATTTCATTACCCACTCATCAGTTGAGTGACACTTAGGTTGCTTCTATCTCTTAGCTATTGTGAAAAGAACAGCAACAGACATGGATGTACAAGTGTCTCTGTGATAGGATGAGTTCTTTGGGTATATGCGGAGGAGCAGTATGACTGGGTCAAATGGTAGGTTCATTTGCAGGTTTTTTTTTAAAGAGTTCTCCACACTGCTTTCCATAGGGGTTGAACAAGTTTGCAACCCCACCATCAGTGGTTGAGCATTCCCCTTTCCCCACATGCTCTCCAACATTTGGTATCATTTGTTCTCACTCTTATCTAGTCTGACTGGGGTAAGATGAAATCTTAAAGTGGTTTCAAATTGCGTTTCCCTAATTACTAATGGTGTTGAACACCTTTGAAGATGTTTCTTAGCCATCTTTATTTCTTCTTTGAGCACTCTATGTTCAGCTCCTTAGCCCATTTTTTAATCGGGTTACTTCTTTCTTGATTCTTTTTTTTGACTTTGTTATGTAATCTGGATGATAAACCTCTGTGAGATGTGTTACTGGTGAAGATTTTCTCCCATTCTGTGGGTTTTCTCTTCACTTCCTTTGTTGCTTCTTTTGATGTAAAGGAGTTTTTTTATTTTAATGAGGTCCCATTTGATGATGCTTGACCCTGTTTTCTGAGCAATGGATGTCCGGTTTAGAAAATACTTTCCTACACCTGTATCTTGTACATTATTGCCAATGTTTTCTTCTAACAGTTTCAGAGTTTAAGGACTCACATTGAGGTCTTTGATCCATTTGAGGCTGACTCTTTTTGCAAGGGGCAAGATAAGGGTTTAGTTTCATTCTTTACAGGTGGAGCTCCAGTTTTGCCAGCACCATTTGCTGAACATGCTGTCTTTCCTGGCGCCTTTGTCAAATATCAGGTGGCTGAAATTGCATGTACTCATATTTGGGTCTTCAATTTTGTTCCATTGATCTACTGGTCTATTTTTGTTCCACTACCATGTTGTTTTTATGACTATATATATATCTGTAATACTATTTAAAATCTGGTATAATAATCCCCCCAGCATTGCTCTTAGTGCTCAGGGTTGCTTTGGCTATCTGAATTCTTTTGTGCTTCCATACAAATCTTGGGATGTTTTTGTTTCCAATTCTGTGAAGAATATCATGGGTATTTTGATTGGCATTCCATTGAATCTATAAATGGCTTTTGGTAGGATGGTCATTTCCAATCCATGAGCATGGGTGTTCCTTCCATGTTCTTATGTCTTCCTCAGTCTCTTTCTTTAAAGGTTTAACATTTTCATTGGAGAAGTCTTTAATGTCTTTTTTCAGGTTTGTTCCCAAGATGTATATTTTGCAGCTATCGTGAGAGGGAGCGTTTCCATATATTCTTTCTCTGATTGCTGGTTATTGGTATACAGAAAGGCTACAGGACTTTTGTGGACTAATTTTCTAGCCTGCCACTTTACTGAATGTGTTAATAATTTCTAAGAGTTTTCTGGTGGAATTTTTGGTGTCTCAAATATAATATCATATCATCTGAAAAAAGGGATAATTTGGTCTCTTCTTTTCGAATTATTACTCCTTTAATTTCCTTCTCTTGTCTTATCGCTCTTGCAAGAGTTTCAAGCACTATGTCAAAAAGGAGTAGAAATAGTGGATAGCCTTTCCTGGTTCCTGATTTTAATGGGTATGTTTCCAGTTTTTTGCCACTTATAATGGTGTTAGCTGTGGGTTTGTTGTATATGGCTTTAATTATCTTGAGGTATGTTCCCTGCAGTCCAATTCCCTCTAGGACTTTGAACATAAATGTGTGTTTAATTTTGTCAAGGCCTTCACTGCGTTTATTGTGATGACCATGTGGTTCATCTCTTTGAGCCCATTTAAATGATTTATGATGATTATTGACTTACATATATTGAACCATTCCTGCATCTCTGGAATAAAGCTGACTTGATCATGGTGGATGATCTTTTTGATTTGTGTCTGTATGCGGTTTTCAAATATTTTAGTGAGAATTTTTGTGTCTATGTTTATTAAGGCTATGGGTCTATTTAGTGTTAGAGTGATGCTGGCTTCATAGAAGAAATTTGGCAGTTCTCCCTCCATTTCTTTCTTTTTTAATAAATTAAGAAGTATTGGATATAGAGCTTTAAATGTATGGTAGAATTCAGCTGGAAATGTGTCTGGTCCTGGGCTTTCTTTAGTCAGAAGGTTTTGTGTTATTGTATCTTTTATGTGCTATGGGTCTGTTTAAGCTGTTGATCTCTTCTTGGTTTAGTTTTCGTGTTTCCCATGCTTTTAGATACCTGTCCATTTTTTTTTTTTAGATTTTTAAATTTAGTAGCATATAGGGTTTTAAAGTATCCCCTTATAATGATCTGGATCTTTATTGGTGTCTGTTGTGATGTTTCCCCTTTCATCTCCAATTTTGTTGATTTGAAGGGGCTCTTTCTTTCTTTTCGTTAACTGGGCTAGCAGCCTGGCACTCTTTTTTATCTTTTCAAAGAATGACCTTTTTTGATTCTTTGTATTATTTTTTTATTTCTATTTCATTAATTTCTGCTCTGATTTTTGTTATTTCATCTTGTCTGCTCTTTTGGGTTTCATTTCTTCTTGCTTTTCAAGTTTCTTGAGATGCAATGTTAAGTCATTAATTTGTGTTGTTTCTGATTTTTTAAATGTAGGCATTTAGAGCTATAAACTTCCCTCTAATGACTGCTTTCAACGTATCCCAGAGTTTTTGTTGTGTTGTATTGTCCTTTTCATTTAGTTCCAGGAATAATTTTCTTTCTTTCTTAATTTTCTCTTTGACCCATTCATCATTCAGGAGTGTATTGTTTAATCTCCATGTGTTCATGTAGCTACTAGGGTTTTATCCAGTGTTGATTTTAAACGTTATTGCATTGTGGTCTGATAGAATGCATAGAATTATTTCAGCCTTTTTGCATTTGTTGAGGTTTGTTTTGTGCCCCAGTATATGGTCGATTTTGGAGAAAGTTCCATGGGGTGCTGAATAGAAAGTATATTCTTTGGTGCTTGGGTAGAATATTCAGTAGATGTCTTTTAGGCCCATTTAATGTATAGTATTGTTTAAATCAGATATCTCTCTGTTAATTCTCTGTCCTGTTGAACTATCTAATGGAGACAATGGGGTATTGAAGTCCCCTACTATTAATGAGTTGAAATTAATCTGGGTCTTAAAGCCCTATAGTACTCTTTTTATGAAATTGGGTTCATGAGAGTTTGGTGAATATATGTTCATGATTGTAATATCTTCTTGGTCAGTTATAACTTTGATCAGAATAAAGTGGCACTCTTTATCTTTTCTGATTAGTTTTAGTTTAAAGTCTATTTTCTTAGATATTATAATTGCACCACCTGCTTTTTTCTTACTTCCATTCTCTTGGTATATTTTTTTTTCCATCCTTAAGATAGTGCTTGTCCTTGAAAGTGAGATGAGTCTCTTGCAGACAATGAAAAGTTGGTTTTTTTTTCTTTATGAGTTCAACTAGTCTGTGTCTTCTGACTGGGGAATTCATTTTTATTAATAAAAGATGTGTATTGAATCCTGCCATTTTTATTTCTGTTCACATTGTTGGTGTAGCTGTGCATTTCCATAGTTATACCTTCATTAAGTTTCTTTCTATAACCCCTTGTGTATAGTCGTTCTTTTCTTCAGCTTTTTATATTGCTTCAAGAACTCTCTGAAGGGCTGATTGTGTGGACATGAATTCTTTCAGCCTATCTATGTTGTGGAAGATTTTTCTTTCCCCTTCGACTATAATAGACATTTTGGCTGTTTAAAGTATTCTGGTTTGGCATCTGTGATCATTTAGAACTGGGAATACTTTTGTCCAGGCTCTTCTGCATTTCATAGTTTGCCCTGAAAATCACCACTAATCCTAATATGTTTTCCTTTATATGTGACTTGATTTTCTTTTGCAGCTTTCAGTATTGTCTTTTTGTTCTGTACATTTAGTGTTTACACTATGATATGCCATGGGGAGTTTCTTTTCTGGTTCTGTCTATTTGGTGTTCTATATGATTCCCCTATTTGTATGGACATGTCTTTCTTTAATTTTGGGAAATTTTCTTCTACAACCCTGTTGAAGATCTGTTCAATACCATTATCTTGAGATTCTTCTCCTTCCCGTATGCCTATGATTCATCAGTTTGGTCTTTTTATGGTGTCACACAATTCCTGCATATTCCATTCTTGTGCTTTCTTAAATTTTTCATAATCTTTGTTTGAGTGGTCTAATTTGTCCACTTTGTCTTCATGTCTTGATAGTCTGTTTTCCATTTCATTCATCCTATCGCTGAGGCTTTCCTCCTGTTGTTTCTAATTGGCTTACTGAGTGTCCACTTCCTTCTTTATTTCAGCCTGAGCATTCTTCAATATTTCTAACTCTTTTCTGAATTCATTCAAATGTTTATCACTATTTTCTTTCAGTTTTTTTTTTATTTCTTTGTGTGTTCTTTAAATTCACTGAATTCTTTTATCATATTTACAATTTTTCCTTTGAGTAACATGTCCTGTCTTCTCTCTACGGGGTTTTCATTGTACTCCTCTACAGGGCTGTTGGTACTTTGTGGATATATTATTTTGGTTTTTCGTGTTATTATTTTTTCTCAGTGACTTTGACATGTGGATTTCTTTTTGTAGTTTCTGATTCTTGTGTGAGACTCAAGCCTTCCTTTGTTGAGTTTAGATCTGCTTCTTTTTTGTAAACTTTATGTGCCTTTATGGTTTACTTGTTGGTCATGAAAAGCTGGTTGGTCTAGGCTTCAGGTACTCTCTTTTGATTTCATATTGGAGTGGCCAAATTGCTCATCTTGCTGCTCAGCAGTTCCCACAGAGGCCCAAGTCTGATGAGGATCAGATGCTCTCAGGCTTTCTTCTTAGGTCTGGATCCCTCCAGGAAAGATGCTGGCTTCCGGAATTTGAGACCTGGGCTTGCCTAGTAGCAGGGCCCAGGAAAGATGCTGGCCCCAGGAAGCTGGTAGCTGTGCTATCCAGGAATGTAAAGTGTGGTGGGGGAGAGAAGAGGCCCCAAGGTCTCCTGGGGGCCACAGGGAGGAATTAGGTTGGTTTGCATGCAAAGGATCAGGAAGAAGTGGAGATTCTGGGCTAAGAGGTCAGTCCAGGGGTCTGGGGTCCCAAGACAAAAATGGGCCAGTACCCCAGCTAGGAGGAGAGATGGGGTGGGGAAGCTAAGAGGGTGAATGAGGCTTGGGGAGTCAAGGTACTGTGGGCACAGCCGAACTTATCCAGGAAAGCTGCTGGCTCCAGGAAGCTGTGGGGCTGTGCCCCAAGAGATGCAAAGGGAGGTGGGGGCAGAAGAGACCCCGAGGGGTCCAGGAGACTAAAAGGAGGAATTGGGTTGGTCTGGATGCAAAGGGTCAGGAGCATGGGGAGTTTGGGCCAAGAGGTCAGTCCAGAGGTCTGGGGTGCCAAGACAGGAAATGTGCCAGTCCCCACGCTGGGAAGAGAGATGGGATGGGGGAGCTGGGAGGGTGAATAAGGCTGAGGGAGTCAAAGCTCAGTGGGCAGGTAACCCTGTAGAGCTTCTGGCCCCAGGAAGCTTTGGGGATGGGCCCCCAGAGATGCAAAGTGATACAGGGACTGAAGAGGCCCTGTGAGGACCTGGGGACTAGTAGGAGGAATTGGGTTGGTCTGGATGAAAAGGATCAGTAAGCATTGGGGAGTTTGGGCCAAGAGGTCAGTCCAGAGGTCTGGGGTGCCAAGACCGTAAATGTGCCAGTCCCCACGCTGGGAAGAGAGATGGGGTGGGGGAGCTGGGAGGGTGAATAAGGCTGAGGGAGTCAAAGCTCAGTGGGCAGGTAACCCTGTAGAGCTTCTGGCCTCAGAAAGCTTTGGGGATGGGCCCCCAGAGATGCAAAGTGATACAGGGACCGAAGAGGCCCTGTGAGGACCTGGGGACTAGTAGGAGGAATTGGGTTGGTCTGGATGAAAAGGATCAGTAAGCATTGGGGAGTTTGGGCCAAGAGGTCAGTCCAGAGGTCTGGGGTGCCAAGACAAGAAATATGCCAGTCCTCCTAACTCTGTATATTTATTTAAAATATTTTATTTATTATTATTTAATGTGTACGAGTGTATTGCCTGCATGTAAGTAAGTGCTCCCATGTCATGTAATTCCCACAGAGGTCAAGAAGAGAGTGTCAAATCCCTTGGAACTGGAGTTACGGTCAGTTAGCAGCTGCCATGTGGATGCTGGAAATGGATTCTGGGTCTTCTGCAAGGGTAGCCAATGTTCTGAACCTCTGAGCCATCTCTCCAGCCCCAACTCTGCATATTTTAAGTACATTTTGATTGAGTTTTTGTGCATTCCATACAACAGGTCTTAATCTCTGTATATTTTAAATAGATATAAAGCATTTTGTCTCATTCTGTAACTTGTCTCTTTTCTCTGGCCATGGTTTCCATGGTTCTGCAAATGTTTGTACTTTCTTTTGTTGTCATTTGTCAATCTTTGTTATTGTTTTTCAGAGCTATTTCAGAAAATCATTGAGGAAATATTGAAACAATTATATTTTTCTCTAGCACTATCAAATTTTTAGATCTCGCATTAAGGTTTATGAACCATTTTAAGTTAATTTGTGTAAAAGGTGTGAGACAGACATCTCATTTCTATATTTTACATGTAGCTATTCCCTGAATCACTTGATAAAGAGGCGTTCTATTTGCCATTATATGTATTTGTTATTTTTGCCAAAGATCAGATGGCTGTTGCTGCGTGAGTTTATTCTGGATCTTATACTTTATTTCCATTGATCCTCATGTCTAGATTTGCATCACTAACAATTCTGGCTTTCTTCCACTATGACTCTGTAGTACAAACTTGAAATCACCTATTATATTACTTTCAACATTATCCTTTTAATTCAAGACCACTTTGGTTATTTGCAGGTGTCTTGTGTTTCTAATTTAATTTCAGTGTTCTTTTTACTTTTTCCCTGAATGATGACATTGAAATTCTGAGTTGGAATTCATTGAATTTCTATATTGTATGCAGTGAACTAAAGAACTTCTGTATAGCAAAAGACACCATCATTAGAGTGAAGAGGCTGCCTACACAATGGGACAAAATATTTACCAGCTATACATCTGACACTATCTTGAATACAGAAAGAACTCAAAAAACTAAATATCATGAAAAACATAATCCAGTTATATAACTATGGAACTAAAGATAAGTTCTCAAGAGATTAAACACAAAGGGCTGAAACATATATTGTTAATGCTCAAAATTCATATACATCAAGGAAATGAATACTAAAATTACTTTGAGAAGTCATTTTACCTCATTCAAAATGAATAATATGAAACACACAAAGGACAACAAATGTTGGCATGGATGCAGGCAATTGGAGAGTTATTCACTTCTAGTGTGAGTATGAACTGCTGTAGCCACTATGGAAATAAGTGTGTAGGTTCATCAGAGTGCTAAAGATATATCTACCACTTGATCCAGTCATACAACTCTTGGAAATATAGACAAAGAGCTCTATATCCCACTACAGAGCTACCTGCCCATCAATGTTCATTGCTACACTATTTACAACAGCCATCAAATGGAAAGGGCTATATATTCACGAGTGTTTTTGTTTCATTTACACATATTCATTACAGATAAATCCCACATGCATTCCTTTTGCAAGTAATTGTTAGTTATAATATACCAAATTATGATCAATAAGACATAATGAACATAGAAGTAGACCAATGTATATAATGAAATGTGACTTATGAACATCAAATAGAAATGTGGAAAGTCTTAAGTAGATTATTCATAGTATAAAGAATGTGCAAAAATTAAGAAAGATAGGAAAATGTGATAAATTAGTTCTCAAGGAATTGAAAATTAAGACAATAAACAATCTATCAATCTACTAGCAAGACAAAATGAAAACGTAGAAAATAGTGGTGGTATAAACTGATGTGACAATTGTGGAGAATATTTTGTATCTATTTAAACTGAAAATATGCATATCTTATATTTCAGCAGTTCTAGTTTGGTACATTGCTAGTTATGACTAGCCCACACTTTTTACCATAAAGTATGAATTAAATTGTTTATAGATGTAGTGTTTGTAAAGGTTCTATACTGAAAGCTCTTTATTAGTAATATAATGAAAAATATTTATTTTATAAAAATATTATGTAGTACATTGTAATTGCCATGATTTAGATGTGGTCTGTACCCTTAAATTTCATGTACTGAAAGGTTGGTTTCAAAAGTAATAGTTTAGAAAGGCTAAGACCTTTAAAAATTATAGACTAGTTAGAAGTGACCCATTCATGATTGCTCGTAGAAAGGATTAATGCATTGTTGCAAGCTTCAGTTAATTCCCACAAAAGTGAAATTTTCAGAAAGATTATATTTACCTTTCTTTAGTTTCTTGCTTTCTCTCTTGCCATGTGATCTCTTACACACACTCCATCCAAGAGATCCACCATGTATGATGAAGCAGAACCTTTCACCAGATGAACTCACCCAACCGAATCTCCAAACTTCGGAGACAAAATAAGCTTCTTCTACTGCACAAGTTTTGGAGAGTTGGTGAGATAGCTCAATCAGTAAAGTGCTTGTTCTGCAAGATGAGATCATGCAATCAGATCACCAGCATCCATGCAAAGTGCTGCATCTGTTGAGCACCTATAATCCCAAATGCTGGGAAGGCAGAGGCACAAGGATCCTAAGGGCTCACATGCCAGTTAATCTTAGAGTTTCTGAGACCCAGATTCAGTTAGACCCTGTCTGAAAACCATAAAGTGATGAGTAACAGACAAGGATACCTGCACATTAGCACATACACTCCACATACAAAAAATATTATAAAATAAAAATACAGTACTTATCCTCAGATATTACAATAATATTAAATATATTGATATAATAAGCCTAAAGCAAGTCTTAATTTTTACCACACCACTTGGATAAATCTTAAAAAATGTAATGACAAGGGAAAGACATCAAATAAAGGAATCATTAATTTATTTTTGAGTTATACAGTGCACAGAGATACAACCAATTTATATGGACAGATAACACAATAGCACTGTCCCTTAAGGCAATGCCAGTGACTGAAATGTAGGGGCATTGAGTTTCTAGAGAGGTGATATAATTATGTTCAGTCTTGACAATTGTTACAAAACAAACCATTTACCATTCAAAAATAATATATTGAGCTATAAACTACAATATATTCTGTTATGATATATTTTTGAGTACTGTTCTAGCTTCCTTTCTATTGATTTTAAATTCCCTAACAAAAAGAAACTTAGAAGAGAGTGGGTTTATTTTCACTCACGATTTCAGATTATAATCCATCATTGCAGGGAAGCCAAGGCAAGAACTGCAAATAGATAGTCACACAACATTCATAGTCACTAGTGTAAAGAAATAAATTCATACAGGCATGCTTGTTTGTGTTTACTTCTATTTATCCACTCTTGCACAGTGAAGAATGCTGCCTAGGGTCTGCCTACCTAATGAATTGTGCCAGATACAGTGAGATGTGTCTTCCAATATCAATTAAGGAAATCCCCCACAGGTATACAATCTCTCATTGACATGATCTCCCCAGGTGACTATAAGTTGTGTCAAGTTGATGATTCATATTAACCATCACAAGTGCCTTCCAAATTTGATCAACATTCTAGAGATGAGGAGAACACAGAGATGACCAAATTTATGTGACCCTTTTTAACAGAAGGTTTCTCTTTTATGGTTAGAGTAACAGAAAATTGAATAATGTGTATTTATTTATATAATAAAGTAATAAAACATCATCATTATGATAAGCATAATAATAAATACCATGCATCCTCACTGTGTTTTTTTCTCAAGTAGAAAAGCTAGAAACTTGCCTACTAATTCAGATAAAATATGAAAAAGTTTGCAAACACCAAAGGAGCTATACTAGTTTAGGTACTGTGAAAAAAAAAAAGTAACATTTGAAACTGGAGAGATGACTCAGTGGTTAATAGCACTGGCAGCCCTTACAGAAGATTGGGGCTTGAAACCCAGCATTCCTTCTTCGGGCATTGCACAACAATGCACTTACATACTCGCAAGCAATACATCCATACACACATAAAATTTAAATAAATTAATTAAATGATTAAAATGTAACACGAGTTGAAATCTGAAGTAAATTATTCATTAGCTAGTTACTACTAGTTTCTGCTTACTAGTAAGCAATTAATGACTAATTCACTCATTAGTGCATGGAGAAGCATAGTTATGACTGTAAAGCAAGGCCATGCTCTGAAGCTATGAGGGTGAACTTAAAAACAGAATCACTGATTCAAGACAACTGGAGAATATAAGAAATTTTCATGGTAAGCAAGAGACATGTGGATGAGTTTTGTAGATATGGTTCATTATTTTATATTTCATCCTAATTTCAACTAGAAGTACAATTATAAGCATAGGGGTCCGCAATATGGTTTGCACTTGTGAAAGAGTATTCTTGTTTCACAAGAAAAATAAATGAGAGTAAGTAGGTCTCAGTGAAACTCCTGCCATATACCAGAAGAAATGATAATTTGTGACAAAGTGATATTAATTGAACTATAAAGAAAGAAATTAATACATTATAATACTGAGTGTTAAGATCAGCTGTTTTATTTATCATGTTGGATATTTGAAAGTTAATCAGCAACCCTTGATTCTTAATTCCAGGATATGAGGAGCTATATAGTGCCGGTTATATTATTTTCATCTTTGTATACATGGCACATCACTATTTCATTGCTCTTTATTCATAAGTTACCTAGTAAGGAATATTTTTAAATTTCCTACCTGAAATAGAAATTTTCATCATTCTCTATCCCTTTAGCCTAACCTATTTTTTTTCCTTGCACTGACAAATTGACATTTTCAATTTTATTTATTGATATTCCCACCATCAACCTACATACATAAGTCATGAAATTTGATTGTTTTACTCAATGTTATGCATACTATGAAAAATTATGTTTTGTATAATATATCTTTAATAAATATAGTATTTGCTCCATATGGAACACATTTTCCACTTAGAATACTGGTGGAGATGTAGGTTGGGAAAAAATCAGTCTTCACTGGTTTAAGTTTGATGTACTTATACATTCTGGTAGTTATAAGTTGGAGATGTACTCTATATGTATGGAGATCAGGAAAAGGTCATGAATGCTCTACATAAATTCGGTAGTCACCATCAAATTGCAACTGCAAATGTCATGATGCTGCAATGGAACCTTGCAGTTTTGCTTTTGTCCTTTTGGAATGCTGCTGTAAGACTGCCATGTGAAGAAGGCAGTGTACCTTTTGGAGGACCAAAGAGCTCACCTTATAGGAGAACTGAGTTGCACAATCAGCTGCTGATATGAACTACCACATATTTCAGTGATACAGTCTTGGATCGTGCAGCCATTTAACTATAACTGACCAAGTAATATTAGAATCTCAAAAAAACAGTTGATTTAGGACTCATAAGTAATAATAATTGGGTATATTTTTATGTTTGTCAGGTTTGGGTAGATTGCTTCATAGCCAAATTAGTCATTAAATGAGAAAAGAAAGATAAAGCTGTTAAATGCAGATATTAGGGAAAAATGTGAAGACACGTTTTGACATATAATTGGGTGTTACAATTCATCAAATTCTGACAGAATGGTGTGAGTAACTAAGAAGAAACTCAATTTCAATGTGTCATGATTTTTGATATATGGAGAAAGAGATGCCAACAAAGACTTAAAAATGATCAAAAGTCAGGAAAATGTCCAATAAAAACTGAGTAACATATTTCACATGAAGTGAAATGAATCTTCAGGGAGATGAAAATTATAAAATGCTAATTATATTTGAATTGATTACATACAGAAATCTCCAGTGGATGGACTCATGCTGAGGGTCATGTGGGGACACAAATCACTCTACAGGCCATATTGTGTGTATAGCAGAATACATTGAATTGGTGGTGGGGGTTAAGGTTGGTGGGGATAGGGAAGGGGATCTAAAAATCATAAAATTATGTAGCACAAAATTGCAAAAATTGAGTAAAAAATTTAAAATAAATATATTTTTGTTATTGCAACAATTAAATTGTTATATAAATAACACGAAGTGTTTCAATTTTACATTTCTGCATTTTCATATTACAAATTATTGATTTAACTGTCTAATATTTATCTCTTTTGACTAATTTGATTTATTTTTAAAATTTTATATATTCAAACAATGTATCTTAATTATATCAATGTCAACACTTGTCCATTCCAAGTGTCCCTAGGACCATACCCAACACATCCCCCCTCCCAATTCCATGTCCTACTTTTATTATTATTTTATTTATCATTATCATTGGTTGCCAATAGTTCCTCGGCTATGGTTGGTGCTTCTTATCAATTTCCCCACTTCCATGCTGGTTTTTTGTCTGGTCTGAGCTCACATGTGTCTTGCACATGCTGTTACTATTGTAAGTTCATATGAGCAACTATCTAGCCTGTTGGAAAACTATATTTGGTCATCCACCACCTTTAGCTCTTACAGTTTTCTTTGCCCCATTTTCTCCAAAGATCCCAGAGCCCTAGGGGGCAGAGTTTTGGTAGAGCTGTCCTACCAAGGATCAAACATTCTGCAGTGTTTTATTCTCTGCACTTTGGTCAGTTTTCGCTTTCTGGGTTAATCACCATGTGTTGCATGAGGAAGCTTTGCTGATGAAAGTTGGGAGATGCATTAATATTTTTTTCTGCCTCATGTTCAACTATATTCCATAAGCCTTAGGTGTAGAGGTTGCATTGTAGATTTGTCACTTATGGATGGAGTATTTCACATATACTTATTCTCTGCATTTAACCAGTTGTGAAACTCTACAGTCTTCTCTACCTGTTACTAAAAGGAAGTTCTTTGTTGAATGGTGGGAAGAACACTTGTGTGGAAACACAAGGATATATATTTAGAGTACAGTAAGAATTTACGTTGGTCTAGGAATGTGACAGGAATAAATTTGTCTCTAGGACTGATGACTTCTCCAGCTATGTGTATTGGGCTACATTTACAGTACAACACATCAGTTCCCTCCTATTGTGTGAGCCATAATTCCAATTAGACAACTGTTCATTATCCCCAAGATAAAAGTGACACTATTGGACCAATAGAGATTGTATACTAGGTCATTGTTTTGTTTATTAGGCTTTTACAGCTGTACAGGACTAATCATTTTTTTCCTCCTTTGGCAGCTGATCCTATGAAAGGTAGTCTTCAGGGAAGAGACTTACAAGTCATTTCCAGCTTAATTTCTCCACATCCAATGTTGAAGTATGTCCTGTATTCAACATTAGGGTTTTAACTTCAAGATCTGGGAAAGAATCTAGGTCAGGGGCAATAACCATTATTTACCTCTGCTCTTTCTTCTCCTGTATAACTCTTTCTCTCATCCCTCACCAGTTAAAGTACCCATTTCCCCCTTGATAACAAGTGTCTCTTACTATCCCCACTCTCGAGGTACTTTTTCCCCTGTAGCCCCAATGTTTCCTTTCCATTTTCATGGTTACTGTAGTGACATTGTGATACATACTCACAACTAAGGATTTCCAGCTAAGATCCACAAGTGAGAAAGAACATATGTCACTTGTATTTCTTTCTTTGTTTTTACATTTCTTTGTTGAGTGTATTGCCTGCATGTATGTAAGTGCACTTATGTCATACAATGCCCAAGAAGATCAGAAGAGGACATCAGATCCCCTGGGACTGCAATTACAAATGGTTGTTAGCTGCCATGTGGATCCTGGATACTGAATGAGCCTGGGTCCTCTGCAACAGCAGCCAGTGCCCTTAACTGCTGATGCATCTTTCCAGCCCTGTTGCGTGTATTTCTGAGACAGTGTTAGTTTACTTAATGTAACAGTTTATAATTCCATACATTTACCTGCAAGTTTCATGGTTTCGTTTTCTTCTCCTATTGAGTAGAAATCCACTGAGTAAATGTACCAAATTTTCATTATTCATTCATTAGTTGAGACATTTAATTTTATTCCAGTTCTTAGCTATTGTAAAAAGAGTATCACCAAACAGCTGCACAAGTATTTCTGTGGTAGAATGAATCATTTGGTTATATTCCAAGTATAGCTGGATCATATAATAGATGTATTATTTTTTATTTTTTAAGGTTCTTCACACTGATGTCCACAGTGGTTTCACCAGTTTGCAATCCCAAGAGCTGAGAATGCTCTTACCCCTTTCCATGCACCCTTGCCAGGATTTGCTGTCATTTTTGCTCTTCATAGCCATTTTTATTGGGCTTAGATGGAAACTTAAAGTAGATTTGATTCTCATTTCCCTAATTACTGAATATGTAGAACAGTTTTATAGTGTTCCTAGACATTGTCACTTCCTCTTTAGAAAGTTTTCTGGTCGGATGTATAGATCAATTGTATTTCGATTATTTTCTTGATTCTTTGATTTTTGAGTTCTTCATATATTCTGAGTATTAGTCATCTGTCAAATGTAAAGCTGGTGAAGATATTTTCCCACTTTGGAGGCTTCCTCTTCACTACACTCAATTGGCAGTTTCCTTTACTGTACAAAAGGTTTTTAGTTTAATGAGGTCCCACTTGTCAATTTTTACCTTAATTCCTGAAGGACTGAGATCCAATTTAAAAAGTATTTTTCAGCACATATATTTTATAGGATATTATCTATGTGTTCTCCTAACACTTTTAGTGTTTCACATTTAATATTGACATCTTTGATTCATTTCATGCTGACTTTTGTGCAGGGTGATATATTGGGGCCTAATTTCATTCTTCTACATATGGAGATCCAGTTTTGCCAGCATCATCTTTTAAAGACGCTGTCTTTCTTCCAGTGTATGTTCTTGGAATCTTTGTCAAATAGCAGGTTGCTGAAATTTAGTGCTTTCATGTTCAGGAATACAAAAATGTTCCATTAATCTGTATATATGTTTTTGTACCAATGCAATATTTTTCTTGACAACAGCTCTATAATATAGTTTGGAATCTGGTATGGAGCTTCCCAACATTGCTCTTTGTGTTAACAACAGCTTTTTCTATCATGTGTCTTCTGTGTTTCAAGGAATTTTAGGATTTTAAAAGAAATTCTGTAAAGAATGTCGCAGAGATTTTGAATGGGACTTGATTGAATCTATAAATTACTTTTGGAATGATGATCATTTTCACAATATTAATTCTAATAATTCATGAGTACTAGAGTTCTTTCCATATCTTTGTCTCTTCCTTAATCTCTTTCTTCAAAGACTTAAAGTTTTCATTATTGAGGTTCTCAAAGTTGATTAGGTTTATTCCAAGATATACTTTTGAGCCTTTTGTGAATTGAAGGGTTTCCATGAAATCATTCTCTGTTTCCTTATTTTTGAATTATAGAAAGAATAATGATTTTTGTAAAATGATTTTGTATCCTGACACTTTGCTGAAAATGTTGATCATTTCCAGAATTTTTCTGGTGGAGTTTTGGGATCTCTTATGTATAAAATTAGATCATCTGCAAATAGGGATAATTTGATAACTTCTTTTATGATTAGTACCCTTTTGAATTTCCTTCTCTTGCCTTATTTGTCTATCCAGAGTTGCAAGCATCATATTGAAAAGTCGATGGATAGTCGACAGCCTTATCTAGTGCCTAATTTTAATGAGAATGCTTCCTGTTTTTTTCCACTTCGAATGATATTGGCTGTGGGTATGTTGTAATTATATTAAGGTATGCTCCCTCTAGTCCAATTCTGTCTAGAAATTTTACTATCAAAGTCCTTTTTTCTGTCTATACAGGTGATCATGTGATTTTTGTCAAATGCATTTATATGATTTATTATGTTTATTGACCTACATATATTGAACTATCCCTGCATCTCTGAAATAAACTTACTAGATCATGTTCAATGATCATTTCTCTGTGTGTCTCTTTATGTTTTATGAGTATTTTATTTATAATTTTTGCAACTGTATTTGTTAGGAACATGGACCTATAGTTTTCTATTTTGATTCATTGTTGATTGGTGTTGATATTAGAGTAACACTGGCTTAACAGAAGAAGTTGGGAAGTTTTCAACATCTTTCTGTCTTTTGAATAATCTAAATAGTCTTAGACATAGACTTTCTTTGAGGATCTGATAAAATCATGCTGTGAATCCATGTAGGGCTGGACATTTTTTAGTCAGGAGCATTTGTGTTACTGTTCTGATTTCCTTATTTGTTATTGATTTTGTTTAAGTTGAAGTTCTCTTCTTGTTTTAACTCTGAGTGTTGCATTGAATTCTGCGAAGTCCATTTTTTATTTGATTTTCTATTTTAATAGAGTATATGATTTTATGAATTTCTTTATAATGTTCATGATCTTTGAGGTATCTGTCTTCAGTTTGCTCTTTGGTTTCTGATTTTGCTGATTTGGGTTTGCTCTTTCTTTTGTTTAGTTGGGCTAAGGTCTGTCTATCTTGTTTATCTTTTCAAATAACCAGCTCTCAGATTCATTGCATTGTTTTCTTTCTTTCTATAGCATTGATTTCTGCCCCAATTTTTATCATTTCTTCTTCTCGAGTCCAATAGAAAGTGCACAAAAAGATTTCAATGTAAGAAAATGCTAAAACTAACTAGGCATTTTATTCCTCCCCATTTATCAATGAAAAGGAACAGAAATGATGAGAAAGAAATACAAAAAAAATGCCATGAAAGTAAGAGAGTAATTGAATTCCAAATATCCAAATAAAGAAAAAAATCTTTAAAAATGATAATGAGGTATTTTAGATAAGTATCCCATAATGTCCAATGTGTTAAGTTATTCACCATCAAACTCTCTCTCTCTCTCTCTCTCTCTCTCTCTCTCTCTCTCTCTCATATTTTGGACATGGTAATGCCTTGGGAAAGAACTTAAGTACCTAAGGATGTATCCCTGCATGTTATATCAGGACCACAAGTCCCTTCCTCTCTCAGTTTTTTTGCAGCACCTGTGACATAAGCAGTTTTCCCTATCATGTGATCCCACTATGGTGTGCCACTTAATCATAGCCCCAAAGCAACCATTAAATTGATCACTGGCTCTAACCTCTGAAATTGTGAGAGGAAATTAACTCCTTTCCACTTTTTAAGTTGATCACATCATGTAAATTTTTCTAGTGATTGAATACTGACTGACAACCCTAGTAAAGCTGAATAGAAGGACTACAAAAAATGTGGATCTAAATAAAACCTGACAAGTATGTAGCACAGTTTTAGTTATAAAACAAATGGTCAGTTACCTGGTACAACAGAAAATTGGGCAAGAGTAGTAATTAAAACATTATTGAATGTCCATTAAACATGAAATCTTGGGGGCTAGAGGTTAAGAAAACTGACTAATCTTTCAGAAAACCCTGGTTCATTTCCCAAAACCCACATGGCAGCTAACGATCTTCCAGAACTTCAGTTCCACGGTATCTGACACTGTCTTCTGGCCTCTGTGGGCATTGCACGACATGGGTACACTTACATACATGCAGGCAATACACTGAAACACATAAAATTAATAAAATAAAATAAAATTTTGATAAACTGTGCATCTTAGGTTAAATTTAACATAAGCATGTAGGATCTATACACAATTAACTACCAGTAGGTCACAGAAAAAGAAAAATCTCCATGCCCTGATTTTAATTTGTTGAATCTGGAAATAATGTGCTTTTTTATATCACTTAGTCTTAAAGAGAAACATCTGATAATTGGGCTAATCAGCTTATCCCTCACCCAAGTTTCCTAAAGAAAGTTATCTAAAGAAAAGTTGAGTAAAGGAATACCATTCTGGCTTCAGCTCTAACATATGAATTTCTTAAAAGTTGTTGCTAATATCCATACAACAATTAAAACCTTAACATACTGGGAAAAGCTAATTTCAATGAATTTTGAGAATGTAAGTGTGATTTAGCATTATGAAAGTTAAAATTTGGGAGCCTGAAATATTTGTAATATTTCCATATTATAATCAGTTCTGTGAACCTAAATTATGTATGATTTTCATTGTAAATGCACATTAAAGATTCCTCCTGGATATGGAAAATAGAAGCAGCAAATAGCTACCTTGAAATATACCCAGACTATACATAATCAACTCCTACAAAACTTCAGTAGGGCCTTATCCCATCTAGGTGAAAGTCATTTCTCCCACTTCAGCACCGTTTATTTTTCGGCTCTCCTAAAGGGGAAATACTCCTTGAGGTGTTTAAGAAAATTATAGTTTTGTGAAATGGACCCTCAAAGACTGATATTTAATTATAATATCATAGACAACTTTCTATAATAAATTTTCTACGAACATATAAAAATGTTTCAAACCAACATTGACTCATGATAAAAGCTACGAGATGCAGTCTCTCTGATGAACCCGTATCCTCTGTAAGAACAGTTAGTGTTCTTAACCACTAATCCATCTCTCAAGCCCGTTTTTTTTTAAACTGGAGTTAAAATAACTAATTCATTGAATCAACAATCATAATAATAAATTGAGTGATAACAGAAAACATTTAAGTCACATGCATAATAGCAATTTCACAAGAGACACAGCAGTATCTATAAAATATGATGGTAGATATGGTTGAAACTACATACAACAAACTCTAAAGAAACCACTGAAACATTTTTAAAGTACTTTAACTAATATGCTAGAGACAAATGAATTTATATAATTTCAAAAACTCTGCTTTTTCTAAGATGTGTGGAGAAAAGAGGGCAAATGAAAACATTAGAGAACCCACTGAAAATAAACTAAACATACAGCGTAAGAAACAAGAAAAAAATAATAGATCATCTCGATCCAAAATCAACTCCAATGCATCAAAGCCATTATTTTAAGTCTTGAAATTCTGAAATCCTTAGAGGAAAAAGTAGAGAAAGCAATTCAAGATACAGACACAGGCAAGGACTTTCTGAATATGACTCCACCCACTCAGGAAAAATTGACAAATGGGGCCTCAGAAAATTCAAAAAGTTTCTGTACAGCAAATGTAATAGTTAAGTGAAGAAAAATCTTATGTAATGAGAAAAATATCTTTGCTTGCTAATGAAATTAACAGATATCAAAGAAGAAACAGAAATGGCCAATAGACATGTGAAAGAAATAGATAAGCCTCAATAAACATCAGAAAACTGCAAGCAAAAACCATATTGTGATGGCATCTCACACCAGTCAGAATGACAGTTCATAAGAAAACAAGTAGCAAAAAGTTCTAGTGATGATGGGAACAACAGGGAACCCTTAAATACTGTTGGTGGGAATGTAAAATAGGCTACTCGGTATGGAGGTTCCTCAAAAACAAAAACAGATCTACCCTATGACTCAGTTATAATATTTCTAAGTATTTATTCAAAGTCAACATACCACAGAGATACTTGCACATCAATGTTTACTGTAGAATGATTCCCACTACCTAAGTTATGGGATGGCCAATCTAAGTGTATGAAATAGAGAAATATATGAAAAATTTGATGTACATACACAATACAATTTATTCAGCCCTAAATAAGGAAACCATGCCATTTGTAAGAAAATGGTCATCACTGTCTAAAACCATTTGATTGAATTAATCCATTGTCAGAAGATATAGTATGTTTTGTCTTATTTGTGTTTCATATATGTAATATAGATACATAAAATCATGGATGTGTATATAACATGAAAATAGAATTAAAACTTTATAGTCTACTGAAGCAAAGGGAACTAACAGGGTAAGAAATGATGGAAGGGTAGCAGGGTAATATGCTTAATATAAAATGTACTTGTGTGAAAATGACCTTATGCAAGTAGTAAGTACAAAAGAGTAAGTACAAAGACTATATAATGAAAAAAAATTAAAAATAGTGAAATATATTTCATGTTAATGCTAATCAAAATAAAACCTGAATACATTTATTTCAAGCAAACCATAAATGAGAACAAAGGAGGATTATGAATATAAAATGATCAGTTTTATAATAAATTAAAAGCCATTTATCTTAAAAGTCCAAACAATGTTACATGTGTGTATACTTGAAAGTAATGACAGAATAAATTAGATAAAAATACCTAAGAGAAATTCAAGAAATAATCCCACTGTTACAGTTCGGTGAAGACTTTAAAATTCTTTATTCACTACCTGATAGAATAAACAGATAGAAAATCATTAGTTGCTTGTACACCAGTATCAATTTGATATAATACACAAAACATTCCACTTAACAGTAGTGGAATGCACATTCTTTTATTGCATGTTACATTCCTCACATTAAACCTCATTCTTCCAGTTAGTGAAATTATTCTGTATGATACCATATTGGTAGATAGATGCATTTCTCAAACTCAGAATATTTTATGTAATATAATAGCCAATCCAGGCCAAAGATTTGAAAGCATTCTAAAACATGATAATAATCTCAAGATAGCCAACTCGCAATTCAACACATTCTATGACATTCACAAGGCATCTATTGAAGTCATAAAATAAATTTCAATGCCATACATTTACCAAACAGACTTTTAAGCATCTGACTTGAGTCAGTGAGAATGCTCAGTAGTTAAGTGTTCTAGCTACTAGGCATCACAACCTGAATTTGATACTTGGGACCCACATACCAGAAGGAAGGATAGAATAAACTGTGGTAAACTGTCCTCTGACCTCCATATTTGTGCTGTGGCACATACACACATAAATAAATAAATAAATAAATAAATAAGTGAAAAGTGAAATACCAAAAGTTAACATTCTGTTCATGACTAAATTATAAGAATATGAGTACCTCCAAGGAAAGTATAAGTGGAATCTCAACAGTTATGTAGTAAAATCAGGATTTTTTTCATGGGAGACTGTTACTTACAAATTTGGGATGTATACAACGGAGTCTGCAAATCTAACGAAATTTATCTGAACATTCCTACTTTTTCAAATGAGAGCATCCTATCCTAGACTTCACATTAATGAATTCTTAAGGTAAAAGTTTCTAGAAAAATGATGTTTTACATCCTCCAAACTTTCTCCATTACTCTTGTCTTCAGCCTAATAACCATACTCAGAAATAAGGATAAATACTGTTCAAATCACAGAAGAAATAGCTTATAGATATAAACAGGATTAGATACTATGTACTAACAGAAACTGAAGGACTCATGGGGAAGCTGATCTTGATGACAGACCAAAATGAAAAGAATATAAGACTAGGTAGGATGAAATTTATTGATTTGGAGCACTTCAAGCATGGAATCATTAGTTGGGATTGAATGTTCTGTCAAAGGCAATTAAAATCAGTCAGAACAGCTTTCTGAGTTAGTGACTCCTTAAAACTTGGACTTGATGATATAGGGCAAATAATTGAAGGTGTCAAAATTTTCTTGACATAGTATAAAGGATGGTTACTAAGGCCTAAAAATTTAGAAATAGTAAAATGAATGCATTATTTGATATTTCAGACAACTTTATGAGAACAGAGACAGTCCAAATATCACATTAAAATATACTACAGAAAGTACTGATTGACATATTTATCATTATCGCTGAAAATAGCAGTGGCCCCTGTCATATAAGATCATAATTAATTACCATAGATCTGAAATTCATAGTGTCTATTGAAATGATGATATCCTTGAACAACAAAAGGCAAGTGGCATTAGAACTGAGGTACATATGATGAGCATAGAGTGAACAGAAAGCCTTCAATAAGACTTAAGCAGCCTGAATCCACAGTCATCTTGGACAATGACTAACAGGCAGATTGTGGTGTTATTGAGTCAGTAGATGGATAATGACTAGTATGCTTTGATTTATAAAGAAGAGAGAGGAATGAGGATGAGGAAGAAGAGGGAGAAAGAGAAAATAGGGGAGGGAGTAGAAGATGTTGCACCTGAACACATCAACTAAAAATCACAGTTGTGGGGCTGGAGAGATGGCTCAGCAGTTAAGAGCACTGAGAGGATCCGGGCTTGATTTCTAGCACCCACATGACAGCTAACAACCATTTATAACTCCACTTCCAGAGGATACAACAATTTCTTCTGACCTCTGCGGGCATTATGCAACATGGGTGCACTTACCAGGCAATACACATTCATACACATTAAAAAATAAATTGAAAAATCCCAATCGTTTCTTCAATTTCAAAGTTTAAGTCAGGTCACAGATGTAAAGAGCACTAATTTAAAGGGAAGCTCATCCTTATACCTTATACCACTACAAGAAGCATATATAACATATATGCCCCATTCCTTCAGTCACATTTTCAGGGAAGCTATACCTGGTGAGAGGTGAATGCTCACATTTTCAAGAGCTATTAGATGTAGACTTTCAAGCAACCAAAAAAGATCTGGAGCACTCTCAGAATCCTTTATTTAGCTAGATTGATTTTGGAGGGATGTCATCAATGGAGTTTGTACCCAAATTTTCTCAGAGGACATCAAATGACTTAAAACCACATATATGGAACACATGTATAATATTCCTCTGCTATAATAACAATATGTTAGGAAAAAACAGGTAGACATTGCTGAAATTCCTCCTACCCCACCCTAGCCAAGACAGTAATTCAGAAACTGCGCAATCTGGGACAAGGTTGCAAAGGTTGGTATCAGTGTCAAACATATGGGTGATGCAAGGATGGTTGTCACTGTCATAGTATCAGTCAATCCACTTTCCTAAGAGAGCTAAGCAAGTCTTAGTTCTCACTGAAGCTACTATATCAGATATAATAAGTTTCCTGGAGCTTACCCACATAGATTCTGCCACTTGTTATCAGCTTATCATCATGTAGAATATCTTCTTTTAGATCATAAGTTGAAAGTATAAAATAGTTCATCTTCACATGTAAAGGACAGGATTATCCATGACAATTATACAATTATACAATTGTCATGCCCCAAGGCTATCCTAACTTTCTAGCTTCCTGTCACATACTGTAAGCCACATAACTTCCTGTCATAACTTCATGTTCCTTGACATTCTATAGGAATATCTCACTTGTCCATTGTGTTGATTAAGTCATAGTTAATAGGAAGTTGAAAAAAATCAGAATATCTTAGTACAATTGTCTGCTGTAGTATATACGATATAGCCCATGAAGGGTGAATCTCTTTCACAAAACTGAATTCTTTATACATTACAGTTTAGAGGTGTTAGACTACATACTCTAAATAATAGGTGAAAATACACTTCAACCATTAAGATAATGTGGCAGGTTGTATTGACAACAGGGAGCAGTTGTTACTTCAAAATCTTATTTCTGGTATGCTACAGAGATCTAAAAGAGAGAATGGGCCCAGACCTTAGAACACTTCCATTGTTCATGCCTATTTTGTACCATTGATTTCACAGCAATACTTACATGTCTAATAGGGGTTACCTGGTATCAAAGAAGAAAGAATTTCAGGATTTGTATACATGTGTATGAATGAATAAGTACATCATGTTGTAGTTAACTGAAAGGAAACTAGTCTGTCTTATAGCTCCATTTGAGGTAATTCCAAATGGCTGAGATGAAAGAAAAACTTACCAATACTAAGCAGAGTTGTGTGCAATACATTATAATTCACTTGAGATGAAAGTGATAGTAGTATTAGAAAGAGAAATTATGGACACCTAAACTTAACATGGTGCTGCATATCTACAGACCCAGCACTCAGGAGGCAGAAGCAGAAAGATCTCTGTGAGATCGAGGCCACCCTGGTCTACATAGGGTGTTCCAGGCCAGCTGGAGCTGCAAGAGACCCTGTCTCAAAAAGACAAAAAAAAAATGGAATCCTTAGTCAATGACAGTAGAAAACCATGTCTGGTTACTGATTTTAATAAGAATGTTTCCATTTTTTATCCATTTAGAACGATGTTCACTGTGAATTTATTTACAAATTAAATGGTGTTGAGGTACGTTCTTGTGAGTCCAATTCCCTCAGGTAATTTTAATATGAATGCGTGTTGGATTTTGTCAAAGGCATTTTGTGCATTTTTGAAATGACCGCGTGATTTTAGTATTTAAGTCTATGCAGGTTTTATTATGAGTATTGACTTAATTATATTAAACCATCCCTCATCTCCGGACTTGATAGTGGGGGATGATCATTTTGATGTGTGTCTCTATGTGGTTTGCAAGTATTTTGTTGAGAATCATTGTTTCTATGTTCATTAAGGATATCAGTCTACAGTTTTTGTTGTTGTTGTTGTATGTTTACCTGGTTTTGATAATAGAGTGACACTGGACTCAAAGACAGAGTTTCAGACTCCCCCTACCCTGTTTCTCTCTTCTTGAATAATTTAAACAGTATTAGTTATAGATCTTCTTTGAATGTCACGTAGAATTCAGCGGTGAATTCATCTTGGCCTGGGCTTTTTTTAGTTGAGAGGTTTTGTATTTCCCTTTCAATTTCTTTGTTTGTAATGGGTATATTTAAGCTGTTGATCTCCTTTTGGTTTAACTTGGGTGATTTCTATTACTTTTAGATTTTCAAATTTAGTGGAGCATAGGTTTTTGAACTATTCCCTTACAGTGTCCAGTGTTTTGCTGGTGTTTGTTGTGATGTTTCCCCTTTCCTCTCTGATTTTTAAAATCTGCATTTACTCTTTCTTTCTTTTGATTAACTAGACTAAGGGTCTATGCTGTTTAACTTTCCAAAAAAGGAGGTATTAGATTCACTGAATTTTTTTGTATTGTTTTCTTTGTTTCTGTTTCATTAATTTCTGCTTCAATTTGTCATTTGTTCTCATCTAATAAGCTTGGGTTTGGTTTGTTCTTTCTTATCAAGAGTCTTGAGTTGTACTGCTGAGTCATTTATACATGCTGTTTCTGATTTTTTTAACTTAAAAAAAGTTTATTAAGAATTTCATACATGCATATAAGGTATTTTAATCAAATCCACATCTATCCCCTCCCCTCCATCTCCTCCTAAATCTACCTATCACTTTTTCCTGACAACTTCGTGTACTTTCTTTTCCTAAAAAACAATGGGGCTTTTTTGCTACTCTAACATTCCATGCTCTGAAGAAGTGACCCTAAAATCTTTTAGGTATTAGATAAGAGCTCCCAAATACTTTTGATAATTTTTCCCTTTGGAACAAAGCATGTTGCTAAGAAGCACAAGGCCATTTTGGCTTTTAGCAAGGAAACTGTTTACTTTTCCTTGAGTCTCTTTATACTAACTGCCTAGCCAATTCCTACCAACTATTTTTATCACATCATCCTGTGAAGAGGTTATCCAAATTGCCAATGTGGAATCAGGACATGAACTTCTCTGGCTTCTTCCATACTGAACAGGGATACAGGGTGAGGCAATTGGAGTACCCCCCCTTCAGTGGGTTATTTAAAGAATCCCAAATTGCATAACTCATAACTACAGGGAGAAAAGACAGTGCCTAAGAGATGTGAAGGAGAAGTAAAGGCATGAAAAGTTAGCATTACAAGTTCTAGACAGGGAACCGGAAAGAGGGAAGAACAGGACAAATTTCAAATGTTCATATCAGAGTCCATTGGAATTTCTTGAGGAGAGCTTCAAAATGCATCCCTCTATTGGTATCCTCCTCATTTTCCTTTTTTCTGCCAAGGCTGGACTCGAGAATAATGGACTCAGGATTTGTTTTCAGGCACTTTGATAGCTGTTGGAGAGGCTAGAATCAGTATAAGTTGCTTCGCAAAAGCTTCTAGATGGGGGAGAAAACAAATTTAGCCATCATTTTAGAACAATAATGAGTTGTCTCTCTTAGCTACATGGGGGCACTACAGTATTACAGACCAAGATTTGAACTGTTTCATTCGAGCAGTACTTTCTGCTTAGAAACAAAATCATCAATGAGAAAGAATTGTCTAAATAACTTTTTCTATGGACTTAAGCCTAATGGCTGGGAAGTGTAATCCCTTGAACTCTTAAAGAAATATACTGATCACTTTAATCTTTGTTTATACTTTCCTTTTGGGTGTTTAAGACCATACAGTTGGCCCAAATAAACCAATATTTTTTCACTTGTAAGGTCGTTTCAGGATCTGGTCCTCAGGGGTCACATGGGCTCACGAGGAGCCCCTGGCTCCTTTCTTTTACCACTTCCATCTATGTGAAGATATGTCAAAGGTCCTACTCGACCACGGCTGGCTTCACTTGGAAGAATGGAGAAAATGTTTCCCTTGTTGACCATCCTCTTTGTAGAATGGACACTGGTTCAAATCCATTTGGTGGGATCTCCATGGCCTCTCTAAACAAGAGGGCAGGTGAATCACTACAGTTACAGGACATTTTGAGATGTGCTCCATAGTCCCCTGAAATTAGTTGACCTTGGAGGGCAAGGAGCAAAAACTGTCCTTTAAGTCACTCTGACTAGATTATTATAGGCCTCTGAGTATGACTGTTAAGCATTCAAGAAGGATAGTTCCACCAGTCTAATGGTTTAGTTTAATTATCATGTGCTATGTAGATAAAGCTTGGGCAGAAACCAAACCTTCTTAGATAAACCGTAACTAGACAAATATTTTATTCCTTGAACTAGCTGACTAAACTATGACCTTCATCTTTTGCTTAGTCTATATCATGTTTTCTGGCTATTTAGGAAAATATCTCCATTGCCATATCCTTTCAACGTCCTTCATAGTCTCATTTTATTTTTCAATAATTATTAGACATAATAACAGTAACAAAACTTTTTCTACCTGTTGTGAGAATTCTATTCCTGGTGATATTAAGCAGTGTTTATCCCCTTCTAAGTTTCTAGTGTCAAACAAATTTGACTGAAATTTTCCTGGGGAACCAATGATTTACTGAGCTTACTTACAGAGATGACTGAGGGGTTGCTGAGGTGTATGAGTGACCTTAGAGTATGCACACAGGAAAGCCTTTACCAGCATGATTCAAGCCTTCTCTTCCTAACCTTCCCTAGGTTACATACTTAGTCATCCCCAAATCCAGGCAACTGCATGTGATTAGGGCCACATTACACACATTTGGCTGGGAAGAGTGGCTGGATTCTATGGCGAGGGTCCAATGACCCTACTTGCCCCTCCTTTAATGAAGGAGTACAACCATAAACAAGCCCGACTGTGATGATGTTTAGCAAGCAGGCACCACTGAAGTCGTTATGATGGTAGTTATTTCATACAGAAGAGACTGCTGTACAGCATCATTTTATTAAAAGAACATGAAGTTTAAAAGGATTTGGTGCTAGGATCCATAAATGTGGGAGAACATCTAGAGCTATAAATTTCCCTTTAGAACTGCTTTTAAAGTGTCCCAGAAGTTTTGTTGTGTTGTAGTCTCATTTTCATTTAGTACCATGAGTACTTTTATTTCTTCCTGAATTTCTTCAACTCATTCATCATTCAGGAATATGTTGTTTAATCTCCATGCATTTGTGTAGTTACTAAAGTGTGTTTTACTGTTGATTATATGCTTTGTTGCATTGCAGTCTAATATAATTCATGAAAGTATTTCAAATTTTTGTATTTGTTGAGGTTTGTTTTGTGTCCTAGATTATGAAATACTTTAGAGAAACTTACATGGGCTTCTGAGTAGAAAGTGTGTTCTTTGGTGCTTGTGTGGTGTAACCTGAAGTTCCTCTGAAAGGGTAGAATTAGTTGGGGGCAGGACTAGAGACCCATGCTGAGTGCACTGGGAAAAGAGGTGGAGCTGTCACCATATTGAACACAGAGAAAAAGGCACATGCACCGTGGGGTGAGACAGCAAGTGTGGACCCCACAGAGCAAAATGGCATGAAAAAGCTGATGGAGATTGAGGATGGGATGCACTGATGGCAGACATTTCAAATATAAACTTATGAGACTTCATGCCTTTGTAAGTTAAACTTTCCTGGATGTCATATACTATTCAAAACCCAAATAGAAGTTATTGTTTTGGTTTTGTCAAGCCATGTCAGGACCAGGAGACCCTAAAGTCTCCAGAGGGCATGCATGTGTCCCCCAGGGAGGGCAAAGGGAAAATTTCTTGCAACAAATTGGCACAGCACAGCAAGATGATGCTGGATATGACAAACCACAGGAGTTCAGGAAAAGCAATTGGCTTAGGGACGGTCACATGGGTTATACAATGGATTGTAAAATATGTAACTAAAATGATGCAGGCCATGCAGACATGGACATACTCAAAGGTGGAAATCTCCAGGTCACAACCATCCTATAAATGTGGGAAATAGCTCAGTTACTTGAAAAATGAGGATGCCATCATGTGTGTCTGAAAACTTGTTAAGGATTATAGAGAGCCTAGAAAAAAATTTATAAGCATTCGATGCAAGAGGGGAATCCAGAGAGGTGGTCTGGCCATTTTATACATAATAACAGGTGTGTCTACTGCAAAGGCAACAGTCTCAGGGGAGGCTAAAAAGACTAGAAATCGCCAGAAAATTTAGTCTCTGCCTCAGAGTTCGAGAGAGAGAAAATATGGGATATTTTAACTTGCATAAGGTTAGGGGACCAGGCGTCAAAGGACCCAAGAATAACAACAGATAGTAATGAGGAAAGAAATGACCTAGAAATAAAAGTAGCTAAAGGTGTCCCTCAGATTCAACCTTTGATGCAAAAAGAGAAAAAAGTTAGCAGTACCATAGCTAGGAGAAAAAACTCCACACTGGAGATGTTGGGACTAGGAAAGACTTGCAAACAAGCAATTGAAGAGCCCTTCATGACGTGGCTCCTGAGCATATGGGACATGGGAGTAAACAATGTCAGTTTAAGTCCTTCAGAAGCATCTCAGTTGAGTTATATAACTACCCATATGTCCATGAGAAATAGGCTGTTTCTCCTAGCTCAATACAGGAGGGAGTAGTCCCTAACGGAATGGCTCATGGAAGTAATTGAAGACACATGACAATTACCAGTGGGCATGCCCATAATTAGCAAGGGATGGAGGACTATAAAAGGGGAACAGGCATTACTGAGAGAACTAGGTATGAGAAAAGCAATATATAGTGCCCAGTTTGCTGGGCCAGATAGAGCTGTGTTCACCAGAAGTATAAAGGAAAGCTTAATTCAACTGGGACCTTGAGAATGTTATAAAGCTTTAATGGTTTTGCTAAGTTCTTTAATGGGGCAGGATATTTGTAAAGTGAGGGAGGCTTTTTCAGATCTAAGTAAATCAAACAAGAGTATAAAACAAGACCGTACAGGAGATATAAAAAAGACCAGACTGAAGAAATGGTCCTTTTGGGTTACTCGAAGCAAATTTGGTAATAAGGAGTTTCTGGAAGGCTTTAAAACCTGAAGAACAGTTCACAAAAGCATTCAGAGGATAAAAACTGTCCCAGGGGCATGGTTAAGGATCCCTAAAGATTAAATAAGATACGTTTCTCTCCCGAGAAAACTATGCTAGGGGTGGAGTCTGTTTTTACCACCAGGGCCTCCCCAGCAGCCAGGTATGTTCAATGGAGTGGCAGCAGGTATGGCTACAGCCAGTAGGCAGACCCAGGGTCTGCCTGACCCTTCTAGGCATTTGTATTTGCAGCCGTGTTTGTTTAGATGTGTCTGCTTCCTTCCGTTCGTCTTTATAGTGTGGGAGATACCAATGAGATGGCTCAGCAGCCATATCTTGAAGACAAATGATGGGGGGCTCAAGAGGTCAATATCTTGCCATGATGTTCCCACACATATCACCCTTTTCAAGGCTCAGGGAATTTCGCAGAAGACATAGGCAGAAGGTTTGTAAGAGCTGGAAGAAGGGTGTAGTGTAACCTGAAGAGCCTCTGAAACGCTAGATTTGATCAGGGGGCAGGTCTAGAGACCCACGCTGAGCACACTGGGAAAATGGTGGAGCCATTGCTGTATTGAGCCCAGGGAACAAGGCACATGGACTTTGGGGTGAAATGGGTGATGGAAACTGAAGCGGGGATGCACTGATGACAGGTGTTTCAAGTATAAGCCTATGAGAATTAATGCCTTTGTAAGTCACCCATTCCCAGATATCATAAACTATGCAAAACCCAGAAAAATGGTATTATGTTGGTTTTATCAATCTGTGTTAGGACTGGGAGACCCTAGAATCCTCAGAGGGCATGCACATGACCTCAGGTAGGGACAAGGGAAGATTTAGTGCAACAGGTGGAATATCCTGTAGATGTCTGTTAGGTCCATTTCATGTAAGATTTCATTTAATCCAGATACCTCTTTGTTTATTCTTTTTCCAGTTGACCTGTCTATTGCAGATATTTGGGTACTACCTCAAATTTTGGAGGATTGTTCTAAACATATCAGGGTTTCAGGTTTTACTATTCATTGATGAGTAGTCCCACACTTTATTGTCTCAAGTATATTATTTGTTAGCATAATAAATCACCAAAAGTTTAATAACTTCAAAAACGCATACTTATTATTTTACCCATAGCTCAGAAGGCCAATATGTACCTTTGGGCTAAATTTAAGCTAATAGCAAAACTATGTTTCATTCTGTATTCTATAGGGGAGTATGTGTTTCCTTGCCTTGATTCTGTTTTTATGGACTGCTGAGGCTTTAGAACCTCCTTTCATCTTTAAAACAAACAATGTTATATATTTCTTAACATTTTCCATAATTATGTCAACAACTTTGGTTAAGGTTAGAAATACTTATCATCTTGTTGATCATGTGCATTTAGATTGATTTCACCCTGAAATGTCCATATAATCTCCTTATCACTGTTAGTTTTGATTGTCAAATTGACATGCCTAGGAAGAGGGAATCCCAAATGAGAAATTTTGTCCATCAGACACTTGCCTTTGGGCATATCTATGAGGCATTTTCTTTATTGTTGAATAATGTTGCAGAGCCCAGCCCTTTGTGGGTGATGCTGTTCCTGGAAAGCAGTCCTGGGTTGTATAAGAATGCAGGCTAAGCAAAGGGCAGAGGAGCAAGCAAATGCCTGCATTTTTCCATGGTCTTTACTACCACTCCTGCCTCCAGGTTCATACCCTGCTTGAGTTCCTGCCTTAGCTTCTCTCAGTGATGGATGATAACCCAAATCAACTCTTTGCTCCCAAAGATGGTTTTGGTTAGTGTTTTATCACAACCTTAGAAATCTAACTGGGAAAACCAAGACATTTCAAGATAATATCCCCATTCCAGGATATTTAATTTAAGCCTTAAGTCATACCAGGTAATATATTCATTCTTTCGGCATATTGCAACATTGTCTCCTTGGAAGACATTATTCTAGGTACAGAATCAGAGGATCCTTAGATGAAACAACAGATGCATGTGGTATGAGCATCTGATCCCCTATTCTGAATGTTTACCCTATGAACCAAAAGAAACTGTCAAAAACAATGGTAAACCACTTAATGGTTATGTGTAAAATTCAGACAACAATGTGCACTATTAAGAACATTATATATGTATTAAACAACTGTTGATATTCCATGCTCCAAAACTAATACATACATTGCATGAATAAACAGGACAAAAGATAATATACTTAAGCCCACATTTTGCCATTCTCAGTGTCCCACTCATGGAATTTGTGCAATCCATAATATTGAAAAAAATGTATGTTTCCCTGAGTAATAAATGCTGCTACCAAGATACATAGTGAGGTTTCTATTGTTCTTTTCAGTAACTGATTGAATAGCTTACATTCTTTGAGTCAGTACATTAGCATATAATAGAATTTTCACCATTGCTGATCTGTTGAAGGCTATCACTCTTAGTAATAATCAGAAAAAAAGAATATTACCAAGAGAAATGTTTATAGGCATTAAAGTTAATGTCACACAATGGATGTAAAAATGTTATGTCTTGATTTTAGATGTACTGCAGCAACTGAAGGAACCATAGGTCATTAAGAATTCATGTTCCAAAAGGTGATAAAAAAAAAACAAATAGGCAACTACTGACCAATAGCTCAATATCACTGTTCTATTTAGCTTTAACCACCAGCATGTCACAGCCTAGAGTCACCTGAGGGAGCCTCTATTAAGGAATTTTCTACATCAGATTGACCTGTGGTTGGATCTGTAGGGGATTGTCTTAATTGATGTAGGATAGACAGGCCCACTGTGGGTGGAATCCACTTTCTGAGCAGGTGGTCCTGGATATAAAAGAAAGCTAGCTAAATATAAGATTGAGCAAGCCAGGAAGCAATGCTGGTCCATGGCGTCTACATCAAATTCCTACTTAAGTTTCTGCCCTGAATTCCCCGAATGATAGACCATAACATGAAACTGTAAGCCAAATAAACCCTTTCCTCCTATACATTGATTTTGGCCATAGTGTTTGTTACAGCAAAAGAAAATGAAGCTAAAATATAAATTGATACCTTAAAATTAGGGTTATGTTGTGATGGACGTGACCATGTTGGGTTTTTTTTTTTTTTTTTTTTTTTTTTTTTTTCTTTTTCTTTTTTTTTGTGGGCATTGGGGGAGAATTTGGGATTTTGTGCTGGGATTTTTTTTTTTTTTTTTTTTTTTTTTTTTTTTTTTTGTGACTCTGTACTGTTTTGTTGGAGAACTGTGGTAGAATTTGGAACTTTGAGCTGGGAATTCATTGAGTACTCAAAGCTTAATGGACTCTTATAATGGGAACGTGGGAGATATGAACACTGAGAGAAATGTGGATTGTAGATGTTTGGCTTGTGAGGTCTCAAGGAAGAGCAAAAACATCTATTGGAATAGGACAGAGAGCGCCTATGTAATACCTTGGGTTAAGAGTCTGATCAGCTGGGTCTGAAGAATCAGCTGTGGTTCATAGGAGATCAATATCACTCAAGTGAAACCTGCTTTACTTCAGTGAAACAATAGAGTTTTGGTCACACTGGGGCTGAAAATCAGTTTTAATTAATAGGAGATCAGGACCATGGAGTAAATATTTTTTCTCTTTGGAAAAATAGGAAAATATTTCCTAAGATACAGCACACAAAGGTGTGCCAAGGTGGGGAGTCTACATTTCAGGCTCACAGCAGAACTTGGCAAAGAATCATCCTGATGAAACTGTTTTCAAAATTATGAAGGCAGTGTGGAATGCCGCTAAGGACTGGTATCATGTGGAAGGGCTGGAGTCCCTTCGCAAAGGTCATTTGTAAATGTACATCCTCAGTTGCAATGGAGACCCCAGATATTGGAGGGGCCAGGACTGTGAGCCATCCACTAGAGACAGTGGCAGATGTGAAATGGGGCCAGCCTGAGAAAGTGAATCAAGCTTGTGGTGCTTCAGATGACATATGACATAGCTGGAAAATGGGACCACTAAAGTCTTTTGGAGCACGAAGACTTCACAGTGAGTAGGTCTCAGATGTTGGGCATTGAGCTATTGGACTTGGATTGACACTGGCTGATTTTACTTTTGCTTTATCTTTGATAAAAATAGTCATTTTTTATGCCCCATCTCCTCTCTTTTGGGATAAGAAACATATAACTTGCTTGGGATTTTACAGGAGCACAATGTTAAAAGGTTTTTGAACTTTCAAAGAAACAGTAAACTTTTTATTTCCTTCTGTATTATTTTTTTCCATTTATTATATATTTAATAATCACATACTTAGAAGAAGCATTTCATTACAACAGCATTGACATATTCAATAACAATTTTCTGAGCTAAGATATATCTCTTTCAAAATTGACTGTAAATTTTTAGGTTCACAGTTGAATTAATACAGTTATACAATATTGAACTCTGTATAAAGCCCATAAGACATAAAATTGAATGAGGTTTTAACCTTTAAGAAACATCTGCATTTCATTTTAAAATATATTGTTTCATACAGAAAACAATATCATTTTTAATGCTACCAACACTTAGATGTTTGCATATAGTTGGTTAATTTCTGAGATCCTTGGCATCTGAGCATGGATATATAGGTATCAGGTAGATTTCAATGGTAATGTTTTTCACATCTATTAATTATTTAGGAGCAAATTTTTATGCTTTAAAGATCTTTTAAAATTATTTATACACCCACTTCCCAGGTAGCACCTTCCGATAGCCTCCCTCCCCCCACTAGAGCCTTTATACTTTGATATCCCTGCTACTGTCTGCTGTGTTGTCAGCACCCCCAGCCATTCCCCACTACTTGTCCTTCTGGTGAATATAGTCAGTGTATCTAGAGGTCTTTGTTTTAGGAAGGACAGCTGTTCCTCATCTAGCAGTATTCAGTTGTCAATATTCCTTTGGATAAGATTGGGGTCTGCTGTTCAATTTCCCAGTTCTATGCTGGGTTACTACCTGGAAATCCCTTTGGCCACCCTGGCAAACAACTCAAAAGGACGTATCACCTGTCTGGCATTTGCTTGCTATGTAGCCTTAGGTATACATATGGTCTCTTAGGAAATTAAATTGGCCTGTTTAATCTTTGGTTATACTTTCCTTTTGGGTGTTTAAGGCCACACAGTTGGTCCAGATAAACCCGCAGGGGTCACATGGGCTTGTGAGGAGCCCCTGGTTCCTTTCTTTACCAGTTCCACCTATGTGAAGATAAGTCAAAGGTCCTGCTCGACCATGGTTGGCTTCGCCTGGAAGCATGGAAGAAATGATTCCACTGTGTTGACCCACCTCTTTATAGACTGGACACTGGTTTAAGCCCATCTGGTGGGGTCTCCTCGGCCTCCTTGATCAAGAGGACAGGTGACCCACCACCGTTATAGGACATTTTGAGACATGCTCATAGTCCCCTGGAACGAGTCGACCTAGGAGGGCAAGGAGCAAAGAGTGTCCTTTATGTCCCTCTGACCAAATTATTATATTGTTCAAAGTATCTCTGTTAAACACCCAAGAAGGTTAGTTCCACCAGTCTGGTATTTTGAATTACTGTGTGTCATGAAGATAAATCTTAGGCACAGACCAGTTGTTCTCAGATAAACCTTACCTATACATATATTTCTTGATTTCCTATGCATAATTTTTCAGTAGGTTGTAGGACTAATACGGTTCTCACTGTTTTTCAAAGTTAGCTAGGCATTGTTTATCTCTCACATTGTCTCATCCCTCCATCATGGTTAGCCCCCTTTCTCCTGTAATAATACTCTTCTCCTGTGGTCCTACCTCTCTTGAGCTCCTTCTTTCCCTTTATCCCCTAGGTTCCTTGTATACCCTTCCCTCACCCTCCCTTAAACTAACCCAATTTTTATCCATATCTCCCTTATTAAGGCCTGTTTCCTACTGTTCTTCTCTTTCAGGTTCTTTCTTTTCCTTTACCTCCCTGTTTCCTTTCTGTTATCGAGGTTTCTGTAGTTATGTCTAGTTCCATACTTATTTATGAGACTCTGGTTCTAGGATCCACATATGAGGGAGAATATATGTCGATTGTTTTTCTGAGATTGTGTTACTTCACTTAGTATAGCAGTTTCTAGTTCCATCCATTTACCTGCAAATTTCATGATTTCATCTTTCTTTACTGCTGAGTAAAACTCCATCATATAAATGAACCATATTTTCATTACCCACTCATCAATTGAGGGATACTTAGCATGCTTCCATCTCTTAGCTATTATGAAAAGAGCAGCAACAAACATGGATGTACAAGTATCTCTGCAATAGGATGAGTTCTTTGGGTATATTCCAAGAAGTGGTATAAATGGATCAAATGGTAGGTTCATTTGTAGTTTTTTAAGAGTTCTCCACACTGATTTCCATAGGGGTTGAACCAGTTTGCAGCCCCACCAGCAGTGGATGAGTGTTCCCCTGTCCCCACATCCTCTCCAACAGTTGGTATCATTTTTTCTTGATCTTAGCCAGCCTAACTGGGGTAAGGTGGAATCTTAAAGTGGTATTAATTTGCATTTCCCTAATTATTAAGGATGTTGGACATCTTTTAAGATATTTCATAGCCATACTTACTTCTTCTTTTGTGAACTCTCTGTTCAGCTCCTTAGCGCATCTTTTAATTGGGTTGCTTCTTGCCTTGGTTCTCTGATTTTTGAGTTCATTATAAATTCTGGTTATTAAACCTCTGTGGGATGTATTGCTGGTGAAGATTTTCTCCCATTTTGTGGGTTTTCTGTTTGCTTCCTTGATTGTCTCCTTTGATGTACAGAAGCTTTTTAGTTTAATGAGATCCCATTTGTTAATTCTTGCCCTTATTTCCTAAGCAATTGATGTCCAGTTTAGAAAATCCTTGGTTTAGAAAATCCTTTCCTATGCCTATGTCTTGTAGGTTATTCCCAATGCTTTCTTCCAGTAGTTTCAGAGTTTCAGGCTTTACATTAAGGTCTTTGAGCCATTTGGAACTGACTTTTGTGCAAGGTGAAAGACAGGGGTTTAGTTTCATTCTTCTACAAGTGGAGATCCAGTTTTGCCAGCACCATTTGCTGAACATGCTGTCTTTCCTCCAATTGATGTTCTTGGCCCTTTTGTCAAGTATCAGGTGACTGAAATTGTATTTACTCATATTTGGGTCTTTAATTTTCTTCCATTGGTCTATGGGTCTATTTTTGTGCCAGTACCATGTTATTTTTATGACTACAGCTCTGTAATACAGCTTAAAATCTGGTAGAGTAATCCCCCCAGTATTGCTCTTAGTGCTCAGGGTTTTTTTGGCTATCCGAGGTCTTTTGTGCTTCCATATGAATCTTAGGATAGTTTTACCAATTCTATGAAAAAGTAATAGGGGTTTTGATTGGCATTGCATAGAATCTATATATGACTTTTGGTAGGATGGTCATTTTCACAATATTAATTCTCCCAATCTATGAGCATGGGAGATCCTTCCATCTTCTGATGTCTTCCTCAATTTCTTTCTTTAAAGATTTAAAATTTTCATTGTAGTTCTCTTTAATGTCTTTGGTCAGGTTTATTCCGAGATATTTCTTTATTGCAGCTATTGTGAATGGAAGTGTTTCCATGTGCTCTTTCTCTGATTGCTTGTTATTGGTATATAGAAAGGCCATAGACTTTTGTAGGTTAATTTTGTAACCTGCCGCTTTACTGAATGTGTTAATAATTTCTTGGAGTTTTAGGGTGGAATTTTGGGCATCCCTTAGTTATATCATCTGCAAAAAGGATAATTTGATTTCTTCTTTTCCAATTATTACTCCTTTAATTTCCTTCTCTTGTGTTATTGCTCTTGCAAGACTTTCAAGTACTATGTTAAAGAGAAGTGAAGATAGTGGACAGCCTTGTCTGGTTCCTGATTTCAATGGGAATGCATCCAGTTTTACTCCATCGAGAATGATGTTGGCTGTGGTTTTGTTATATATGGCTTTAATTATGTTGAGGTATGTTCCCTCCAGTCCAATTCCCTCCAGGACTTTGAATATAAATGCATGTTGAATTTTGTCAAAGGCCTTCTCTGCATCTATTGAGATGACCATATGGTTCTTGTCTTTGAATACATTTATATGATTTATGACATTTATTGACTTACATTTATTGAACCATTCCTGCATCTCTGGGATAAAGCCGACTTTGATCGTGGTGGATGACCTCTTTGGTGAGTGTCTGTATATGGTTTGCAAATATCTTGTTGAGAATTTTTTGTATCTCAACCTGGCTTTGGTATTAGAGTGATACTGGCTTCATAGAAGGAATTTGGAAGTTCTCCCTCCATTTCTATTTTTTTGAATAAGTTAAGTAGTATTGGATGCAGATCTTCTTTAAATGTCTGATATAATTCTGCTGTAATTCCATCTGGTCCTGGGCTTTTTTTATTCCGGAGGTTTTGTATTACTGTTTCAATTTCTTTTTGTATTATGGGTCTCTTCAAGCTGAAAATCTCTTCTTGGTTTACTTTTGGTGGTTCCCATTGCCTTTAGATATCCATCCATTTCTTTTTAGGTTTTCAAATTTAGTATCATATAGGTTTTTAAAGTATTCCCTTATAATGTTCTATATCTTTCTGGTGTCTGTTATGATGTTTCCCCTTTCATCTATGATTTTGTTGATTTGGAGGTGCTCTTGTGCTCTTTCTTTCTTTTGGTTAACTGCGCTAGTGGTCTGTCAATCTTGTTTATCTTTTCAAAGAACCAGCTCTTGGATTCATTCATTCTTTGTATTGTTTTATTTGTTTTGATTTCATTAATTTCTGCCCTGATTTTTGTTATTTCTTCTTGTCTGCTGGGTTTGTGTTTCATTTGCTGTTTTCTTTTCAAGTGTGTTGAGTTGCAATGTTAAGTAATTTATTTGTGTTCTTTCCGATTTATTGACGTAGGAACTTAGAGCTATAAACTTCCCTCTAAGGACTGCTTTCAACGTGTCTGAAAATTTTTTTGTGTTGCATTGTCCTTTTCATTTAATTCCAGGAATACTTCTATTTCTTTCTTAATTTCTCTTTTGAACTATTTATCATTCAGGAGTGTGTTGTTTAATCTCCATGTGTTCCTGTTGTGATTAGGCTTTCTTTGGGTGTTGATTGTAAGCTTTATTGCATTGTGTTCTGATAGAATGCATAGAATTATTTCAATCTTTTTGTATTTGTTGAGGTATGTTTTGTGCCCCAGTGTATGTTCGATTTGGGAGAAGGTTCCATGGGGTGCTGAGTAGAAAGTATGTCCTTTGGTGCTTGGGTGGAATACTCGGTAGATGTCTGTTAAGTCCATTCGATATATGATATTGTTTAATTCAGATGTCTCTCTGTTAACTCTCTGCCCTGTTGACCTATCTAATGGAGACAGTGGGGTATTGAAGTCCCCTACTATTAATGAGTTGGGATTAATCTGGGTCTTAAGGTCTTGTAGTATTGTTTTTATAAAGTTGGGTGCCCCAGAGTTTGGTGAATGTATATTCATGACTATAATACCTCCTTGATTCATTGTTCCTTTGATCAGAGTGAAGTGGCCTTCTTTGTCTTGTCTGATTAGTTTTAGTTTAAAGTCTATTTTGTCAGATATGAGAAATGCTACACCTGCTTTTTTCTTAGTGCCATTTGCTTGATATATTTTTTTTCCATCCTTGCACTTTGAGATAGTGTCTGTCCTTAAAAGTGAGATGAATTTCTTGCAGACAACAAAAAGAGGGTTTTTTTCTTAATCCCTTCACCTAGTCTGTGTCTTTTTACAGGGGAGTTCAGTCCGTTAATATTTAAAGTTATTAATGAAAGATGGGTATTGAAAGCTGTCATTTTTATTTCTGTTTACAATCTTGATATAGCTGTACTTTTCCACAGTCATAACTTCATTGGATTTCTTTCCAAAATCCCTTGGGGATAGTCATTCTTTTCTTCAGTTCTTTGTATTGCTTCCAGAACTCTCTGAAGGGCTGGTTTTGTGGACATGAATTCCTTCAGCCTACTTATGTCATGGAAGACTTTTCTTTCCTCTTCGACTATGATGGACATTTTGGCTGCGTATAGTAATCTGGGTTGGCAACTATGATCATTTAAAAACTGGGAATACTTTGGTCCAGGCTTTTCTGACTTTCATAGTTTGCACTGAAAAGTCAGCTGTAATCCTAATGGTTTTCCCTTAGTATGTGACTTGTTGTTTTTATTTTGCAGCTTTCAGAATTGTCTCTTTGTTTTGTATGTGTAGTGTTTTTACTATTATGTGCCGTGGAGAGTTTCTTTTCTGGTCCTGCCTGTTTGGTGTTCTATACGCTTCTTGTGTGTGTATGGGCATATCTTTCTTTAATTTTGGGAAATTTTCTTCCATGATTCTGTTGAAGTTCTGGCCCATGCCATTATCTTGGGATTCTTCTCCTTCCTCTATGCCTATGATTCGTAAGTTTTGTCTTTTTATGGAGTCACACAATTCCTGCATATTCCATTCTTGTGAGTTATTAAATTTTTCATAATCTTTGCTTGAGTGGTCTAGTTCGTCCGTTTCATCTTCCGGTCTTAAGCTGTTTTCCATTTCATTCATTCTGTTGTTGAGGCTTTCTCTTGTCCTTTCTAATTGGGTTACTGAATGTTTTACTTCCTTCTTCATTTCAGCCTCAGTATTCATCAATATTTCTAACTCTTTTCTGAATTTATTCAGAAGTCTATCCCTATCTTCCTTCAGTTCTTTAATTTCTTTTTTCATGTGTTCTTTAAATTCACTGAATTCTTTTATCATGTTTATAATTGTTCTTTTGAGTTCCATGTCCTGCATTATCTCTAGGGGGTTCTCATTGAATTCCTCTAGATGACTATTGGTATTTGGTGGGGATATGTTATTTTTGTTTTTCATGTTATCATTTTTTCACTGTGATTTTGGCATGTGAATTTCTTTAGTAGTTTCTGGTTCTTGTGTGAGACTCAGGCCTTCAAATTTAGGTCTACTTCTTTTTGTGAACTTTATGTATCTTTGTTTTTGGGCATGGAAAGCTGGTTCGTCTAAGCTTCCGGTTCTCTCTCTTGACTTTATATTGGAAAGGCTGGATTGGTTTTGTCTTCAGGAGCTTCCACAGAGGCCCAATTCAGAAGAGGGTCAGACGATTTCAGGCTTTCTCCTAAGGTCTGGATTCCTCCAGGACCAGTTTTGGCCTCAGGATTTTGGGGGATGGACTGGCCTGTGAGCCTTGCCCAGAAAAGATGCTGCTCTAGGGCAGCTGATGGCCATGCCACCCAGAAATGCAAAGGCATATGGGGTGGGAAGAGGCCCCAAGGACACCTGGGGACTGCACTGAGGAGCTGGGTTGGTCTGAATGCAAAGGATCAGGAATAGAAAAGGACAACTCCCAAGTGCCAGAAAGAGGATGGCAGGTGGTGCAGGCCCAGGAAAGCAGGGGGAGTTGAGGGCAGGGCCAGGTCCAGAAGCGGTGCTCCTGGGTCCCAGAGAAGGCACTAAGTTGTTCTGGATGAAAGGGGTCAGGAATCAGTATTGGTTCCCCAGGTGTCTGTTTCCCAAAGACAAGGAATGGGGCAGGGCCCAAACTCAGAGGAGAGAATGGGGGCGGGGAGATGGGAAGGTGAATGGGACTGCAGGAGTCAAGGCATGGAGGGCCAGATGGACTTACCCTGGAGAGAGGCCTGAGGGTGGGAGAGAGGCCTGCTGTGGGTGATGCACGCCCAGAGAAGCAAGGAGAGGTGAGTGCAGCCCAGGCCCAGGGGCAGTGCTCTTGGGGCCCAGAGAAGGCACTAAGTTGGTCTGTGTGAAAAGTTTCAGGAAGCAGTATTGGTTCCCCAGGTGTCTGGGGCCCTAAGACCAGGAATGGGACAGGATCCAAACTAGGACAGACCGGCAGGGGGAGATGGGAGGGTGAATGGGTCTGCGGAAGTCGAGGTGTGGAGGGCGAGATGGACTTACCCAGAGAGAAGCCTGTGGGTGCGAGGAGAAACCATAAACTTTTAAAAATGTAGAAAATTCTTTTCAGGACTATAGGGCTTTCCAAGTTGTACTGAATTTTATATTAGAATATTAAGATGGGATCTTGAGAATGAGGAAGGAAAGGTCATAATATAGAAGTGTTATGATTTATATCAAGTATAGGGACTAGAGTGTCTTATTTAGCTCCATCTGTCAACTTAGTACAACCTAGAGTAACCTGAGAAAGGAGCTTCAATAAAGAGCTGTCTAATCTAGTGAACATGAGAGTGCTTTGGGGGGGGATTTTATTGATTGTTAATGAATGTAGGTGACCTCAGCCCAATATGGGAGGCACTCTTCCTGGCCTGCATAAGGAAGCTGTCTAATCATCATGTGAGCATGCCAACAAATAATATTCCTCCAAGATTTCTGTCTCAAATTTCTACTTCAGTTCCTTCAATGACTTCCATCAATGATGGACTGTGATCTGGAAGTATAAGCCAAATAAGCAGTTTTCTGCTGAGTTGCTTTTGGTCATGATGCTTATCACAGCAAGAGAATGAAGATAGAACATTAGCTAAAAAAACGCTTAATTATAAATAGCTGGTTGTATCACCAGGAGAAACCTTGAACTATGTGAGTATCATGAAAGGTAAACAGTAAAATTTAAAATAGCCTCACAGTTCTATCAATCACTTTTCATAAAATCTTTTTAGAGCTAATTTTTGGTCACTGTGTAACTGATCATGTGGCTGATAAGATTTATACCTCTTTTGTCAGAGATGTGAACCAATTTCTTCTTACGAAATGTAGGCTGCAGCTTATATTAGGGATGTAGGCTACAAGCTGAAGTGAAAGAGAAAAATCACACAGTATCACCTATCTCACACTCTTTGTGCCTTGCTCCAGTCACAACTATTGAAATTAAGTCTAAATTACCTGTGACAAACCAAAGTCACAAAAAATAGAAAGTAAATATTGTCTAATTTCTTTACTTGTACTTTTCACCTCCAACCCTGGAATATGCCTATTGGCATAGATGTGCACAATGTAATAATACAAGGTTAGATACTCATGAATGCCTTATACGGATATGTGAGAAAATTACTGTCATACCTAACTTTTCACTAGCAGTAGCTATAAGCCAGTGGAGAAATCCATTCCCCAGTATCTACTAGATATGCTATCCTGAAAAGCGCTTTATGAACTTCTTTAAAAACATTCCAAACATGTCAAGTAATCAGTCTCATTCTGTAGTAGCTAGCTTGAAACAAATCTTTATTAGATAAACATGGTTCTTTGCCTCATTTTCCATGTTCTACAAAATCATATTTTCTAATATTTTTGTCTTAAAAATCCTTTGCCTTAAGCACTGAGAAATACAGGTATGACAATTGTTGTTAACTTTCCAAAAAAAAGCCATTCCAAAACATCTCAAAAATTTAAAAGATAGAGTAGAAGTGAATAACTAAATTAAAATGAAAATACAAGGAACTAAGTAGCATTTGAGAGCTAATCATGGACATGGAAAGCAGAATTCAGTCTGAATAAAAATACCTTCAGTAACTGAAGAAAGCTAAAATAGTAGGGAAGAAAGAAGTTTCATTCAATCATTCTCTATAAACAGAACAGTTAAATCCATAAGTTGAACTAAAATAGTGAGGTTCATCAGTAAAATATGCCAATACAATATACTTCATACAATATACTACCAGAAAAATATTAATGAAAGTATCGTGTTTCTAAATAAATAAATTATCCCCTGGAAAAAGTAGAAAAATATTCAAGCAACATAAAATGGAAATAAGGAAGACTCAAAATAATTGCTGAAAACAAACAATATTAAGAAAAAGTAAGTCAAATTTCTCAGTGTACTCTTAAATTTCAGAGCCAAGTGATCTATTTACTCTTAACCATTTAAAAATTATGTTAGTCACACAGGTCCATTGGCTTTTGATGGCATCTTGGTATTTCAAACAACTTCAATCTGTCATTGGCATTCAGAATATCTTTGACATGCTACTCTGTGTGATGGCATCAAAGAGGTAGTCAATACACTTGAAATCAATTGCATTAACTGAACCTGATAAACCACTTTTTATCTTCTAAATAAATTCCATATTACATTTAATTTCATAGAAAATCAGCTATGTTTAATGATTGGAAGATTGAATACTAAGGTTGAGCAGACGGCTCAGAGGTTTAAGAGCATTGGCTGCTCTTGCAAAGGACCTGGATTCATTTTAGAGCAACTAACATCGTTTCCTTAACTCCAGTTCCAGGGTATCCAATGCCCTCTTCTGTTCTTCATGGGTATTGTACACATACGTACACTTACATACATGCAGGCAAAACACTCATACATTAAATAAATAAATAAATAACTAAATAAATAAATAAATAAAAGATTGAATACTCTAAGTAGTTCATTGAATTACAAATTATAAAGAACAAAATCAGTTATGTTTGATGATTATAACACCTAGTCTCCTAAAAAAGTCCATTATTTCAAAATAACCTTACAGAATCAGTGCAAATGTAACCAAATCCCGGAAAAAATGTTTTAAATCAATGAGTTCACTGTAAATACTCATATAAATATAAAGGGTTAAGAATATGCCAATGAAAACTGGTCCTAAAGGAATACGCATGTAAACCCAGGTACTCAGGAGGGTGAGGCAGGAAGACCTCGTATTCAAGGCCTTCCTTTGATGCAGAGAGTGGGAGAGAACCACCTGGGAAATTCAGTAATCTCCTTCCTTAATCAAAAAAAGTTAAAAGTAAGGATCAGCTTTAGTTCAGTATTAGTTTGCCTAGCACGCATGAGGACCTAGGTTCAATTCCCAGAAACGCATCGTCCTATCCTACTGTTCAAATTTATCTTTTTTATTTGTTTATTAGAAGAAGCATTTCATCACAACAGCATTAACCTATTCAATAACATTTTTCT
>NW_008351466.1:2874052-2874910 GCF_000622305.1 Nannospalax galili | reverse complement strand
TCCTCTTTATAGACTGGACACTGGTTCAAGTCCATCTGGTGGGGTCTCCTTGGCCTCCTTGATCAAGAGGTCAGATGACCCACCACCATTAGAGGACAATTTGCAAGATGCTCATGATCCCTGGGAGCTGATCGACCTAGGAGGGCAAGGAGCAAAAAGTGTCCTTTGTGTCCCTCTGACCAAATTAGTATAGATCTCAAGGTATGTCTGTTACACATACAAGAAGGTTAGTTCCACCATCCTGGCATTTTTAATTACTGTGTGTCATGCAGATAAGTCTTGGGTAGTGACGAGTTGCTCTCGAATGAACCATATCTAGAGATATTTTTCTTGGTCTTATGTATAATTAGTCTGTAGATTGTAGGAATAATATTGTTACCTCTGGTTTTCGTGACTAGCTAGGCATTGTTTCTCTCTTGTATCGTCTCACCCCTCTATCATGGTTTTCCCAATTAAGGTGCCCCCACTTCCCCCCTTTCTTCCCTACTAATACCCTTGCTCCTATGATCCTACCTCTGTTGAGCTTCTTCTTTCTCCTTATCCCCTAGGTTCCTCATGTACCCTTCCCTCCCCCCTCCCTTAGACTAACAAAGTTTTATCGATTATCTCCCTTATTAAGGCCTGTTACCTACTATTCTTCTCCTTCAGGTTATTTCTTTTCCTTTACCTCACTGTTTCCATACCCTTGTCCTGGTTCCTGGAGTAATGTCTGTTTGCATACTTATTTATCAGAGTCTGATATTAGGATACAAATATGTGGGAGGACATATGTTGATTTTTTTTCTGAGATTGTGTTACTTCACTTAATATAACAGTTTCTAGTTCCATCCATTTAGCTGCAAATTTCATGATTTAATC
>NW_008351466.1:2871844-2874021 GCF_000622305.1 Nannospalax galili | reverse complement strand
CACTGCCTTCCATAGGGGCTGAACCAGTTTGCAGCCCACCAGCAGTGGATGAGTGTTCCCTTTCCCCATATCCTCTCCAACGTTTGGTATCATTTGTTTTCTTGATCTTAGCCAGTCTGACTGGCGTAAGGTGAAATCTTAAAGTGGTTTTAATTTGCATTTCCCTGATTATTAGTGATGTTGAACATCTTTTAAGATGTTTCATAGCCATCTTTACTTCTTCTTTTGAAAATTTTCTGTTTAGCTCCTGAGCACATCTTTCAATTGGGTGGCTTCATGTCTTGGTTCTCTGTTTTTTAAGTTCGTTATATATTCTGGTAATTAAACCTCTATCAGATGTGTCGCTGGTGAAGATTTTCTCCCATTCTGTGGGTTTTCTGTTTGTTTCCTTGGTTGTCTCCTTTGATGTACAGAAGCTTCTTAGTTTAATGAGGTTCCACTTGTTAATTCTTGCCCTTGCTTCCTGGGCTATTGGTCTCCGGTTTAGAAAGTCCTTTCCTACACCTATATCATGTAGGTTTTTGCCAATGTTTTCTTCTAAGAGTTTCAAACGTTCATGCTTTACATAAAGGTCTTTGATCCGTTTCGGATTGACTTTTATACAAGGTGAAAGATAGGGGTTTAGTTTCATTCTTCTACAGATGCAGATCCAGTTTTGCCAGCATCATTTGCTGAACATGGTGTCTTTCCTCCAGTTCACGTTCTTGGCCCCTTTGTCAAATATCAGGTGGCTGAAATTGCATGTGCTCGTATTTCGGTCTTCAATTTTGTTCCATTGATCTATGGGTCTATTTTTATGCCAGTACCATGTAGTTTCTATGACTATAGCTCTATAACACAGCTTAAAATCTGGTATAGTAATCCCCCCTGGCATTGCTCTTAGTGCTCACGGTTGCTTTGGCTATCCGAGGTCTTTTGTGCTTCCATATAAATCTTACGATGTTTTTCTCCAATTCTGTGAAAAATGTCATGGGGATTTTGATTGGCATTGCATTGAATCTATATATGACTCTTGGTAGGATGGTCATTTTCACAATATTAATTCTTCCAATCCATGAGCATGGGAGGTCCTTCCATCTTCTGATGTCTTCCTCAATTTCTTTCTTTAAAGAATTAAAATTTTCCTTGTAGAGCTCTTTAATGTCTTTGGTCAGGTTTATTCCAAGGTATTTTATTTTTTTGTGGCTATTGTTAATGGGAGGGTTTCCCTGTGCTCTTTCTCTGACTGCTTGTCATTGGCATATAGAAAGGCTATAGCCTTTTGTAGGTTAATTTTGTAACCTGCAACTTTCCTGAATGTTTTAATAATTTCTAGGAGTTTGCCCGTGGAATTTTTGGCATCTAAAAAAAGGGAAAGAAAAATCATTCCTACAGTTCCCCTTTCTTTGTTTTATAACTGAAGAAGCATGTCCATCAGGGTGGTCAGAGATAATGGACCAATCATGGTGGTGTGCAGGAGGATTAATATAGGTCAGCATGATGTTATCTTAGGTCTTTTGAGAAGGTAGCACTGGCAGGGCAGCATTGGGGGAGGCACATGGAAAATAACAGCTGGTTGAAATACAGGAAAAAGTTTTTAGTGCTAAGTGTTGTTTTCTGGTATGGTTCCCCCAGTCACACCAGTATCCAAGGAAGCTGTAGGAGAAAGCACAGATACAGAGTCTTGGCTCCAATTAACTAATAACCTGATCCAGCCCTTTGCTTAGTTTGTATAAAACCTGTGGTTCTTGTCGTTGAGCCCATTTATGTGATTTATGTCGTTTATTGACTCACGTATTTTGAACCATCCCTGCATCTCTGGAATAGAGCCAACTTGATCTTGGTGGATGATCCATTTGATGTGTGTCTGTATGCAGTTTGCAAGTATTTTATTGAGAATTTTTGCATCTATGTTCATTAAGGATATGGGTCTATAGTTTTCTTTTTTGGTTGTATCTTTACCAGGCTTTGGTATGAGAGTGATGCTGGCTTCATAGAAGGAATTTGGAAGTTTTCCCTCCATTTCTATTTTTTTGAATAAATTAAGTAGTATTGGATGCAGATCTTCTTTAAATGTCTGACAGAATTCTGCTGTAAATCCATCTGGTCCTAGGCTTTTCTTAGTGGGAGGTTTTGTTATTACTGTTTCAATTTCTTTTTGTGATATGGGTCTGTTTAAGCTGTTAATCTCTTCTTGG
>NW_008351466.1:2870226-2870444 GCF_000622305.1 Nannospalax galili | reverse complement strand
GTGATCCTAATGGGTTTTCCTTTATATGTGACTTGTTGTTTCTCTTTTGCCTCTTTCAGAATTTTCTCTTTGCTCTGTATGTTTAGTGTTTTTACTATGATGTGCTGTGGAGAGTTTCTTTTCTGGTCCTGTCTGTTTCATGTTCTATATGCTTCTTGCATTTGTATGGGCATGTCTTTCTTTAATTTTGGGACATTTTCTTCTATGATTCTGTCGAG
>NW_008351466.1:2865930-2869935 GCF_000622305.1 Nannospalax galili | reverse complement strand
TTCATCCTATTGGTGATGCTTTCTCCTGTTGTTTCTAATTGGCTTATGGAGTGTTTCACTTTGTTCTTTATTTCAGCCTGAGTATTCTTCAATATTTCTAGCTCTTTTCTGAATTCATTCAGAAGTTTATCCCTATCTTCCTTCAGCTCTATGATTACCTTGTTTGTGTGTTCTTTAAATTCACTGAATTCTTTTATCATATTCATCATTGTTCTTTTGAGTTCCATGTCCTGCATTGTCTCTAGGGGGTTCTCATTGTGCTCCTCTAGAGGATTACTGGTATTTGGTGGGGATATGTTATTTTGGTTTTTCATGTTATTATTTTTTCTCTGTGATTTTGACATGTGAATTTCTTTTGTAGTTTCTGAGTCTTGTGTGATACTCGGGCCTTCAAGTTTAGTTCTGCTTCTTTTCTTTGAACTTTATGTGTCTTTGTGGTTTACTTTTTGGGTATGAAGAGCTGGTTCGTCTAAGCTTCTAGTTCTCTCTTTTGATTTTATATTGTTGTGGCTGGATTGATTTTGTCTTCAGGATTTCCAGGGTGGCCCAATTCCAATGTGGGACAGAAGTTTTCAGACTTTCTCCTTAGGTCTGGAATCTTTTAAGAATGATTTTGGCCTCAAGAACTTGGGTGTTGGACTGACTTGAGATCCTGGCTGTGGCCTTGCCACACAGGGATGCAAAGGCAGATTGGGTGGGAATAAGCCCCAAGATTTCCCAGGAGTGGAGTGAGTAGCTGGGTTGTACTGGATGCAAAGGATCAGGGAGAGGCAAGGTAAGCCTCGGAGCCCCAGAAAGGGGCTGTCAGCCCCAGAAAGAGGCTGGCGGGTGTTGCAGGACCAGGGAAGCAGAGAGAGGTGAGGGTGGGGTGGGTCCAGAGGCAGTACTCCTGGGGCCCAAGGAAGGCACCAAGCTGGTCTGGGTGAAAAGGGTCAGGAAGCAGCACTGGCTCCCCAGGTGTCTGAGGCCCCAAGACTGGGAATGGCACAGGGCCCAAGCTTGGAGTAGAGAACAGTCGGGGAGATGGAAGGGTGAGTGTGGCTGGGGGAGTCAAGGCACGGAGGGCTGTGTGGTAGACTTATCCCAAGAGAGGCCTGAGGGCAGGAGAGCAGGCCAGGAGAATTAGCCAGTGGTGCAGGTCCGAGAAGCAGGGAGAAGTGAGGGCGGGGCCAGGTCCCCTGGGAGTAGTGCTCCTGGAGCCCAAAGAAGACACCAAGCTGGCCTGGGCAAAAAGGATCAGGAAGCAGCACTGGTTCCCCAGGTGTCTGGGGACCCAAGACCAGGAATGGCACAGGGCCCAACCAGGAGCAGCCAAATTTATCTTTTTTTCTTGAACTTGCTGCACTTTTTTTCATATGGACAAGATGACATCACCCCAAGAACCAAAATTAAGTGGGAATTTTAAAAAATATGAAAGGAAAGTATATAGGGTGCTTAGGACATGGGTCAGTGGATAAAGTGCTGCTGTTAAAGCATGAGGACTAGAGCTAGGATCCCCAGGATTTATTCAAAAACCGATTATGGCTGTATGCTCCTGAAACCCAGCTTTAAGGGAGGGGAAATGGACACAGGAGGATTGTTGGGTTTGCTGGAGGATATCCAGCATATCCAAAAAATGGTGAGGCCAAGGTTAGTGAGAGGTACTATCTCAATGAAACAATGCAGGGAGTGATAGAGAAATGATAGTGGATGACCTCCTCTGACTCCCATACATGCATGAATGTGTGTACATACACACAAGTGCACAGGCCACAAGTATAGTAAAAACAATTCACAACCTAGTGGTACTAAAGGTATAGAAAACATATATCTACACTACTCATGGATAATAGAAATTTTACCACTCTCCAAATAACTGTTTATTAGTATATACTAAATCTGACCATGTGCTTGTGTGTATGTGTATGTGTGTATAATTTATTTTTAATATAAGTTTTTATTTAAATGATACACATTTATTGCTGCACATAATTCATCACATACATTAAGCATCAAATTTCCTCTGCACAATAATAAATGTGATTTATAAATCACAAATTGGTGGGAAGTCTATTTCTTGTTCTTTTTTTAATGCTAGTTTATTGTGCTTGCTAACAGATCAAAGGGTGGGGGTTATTTACAGGAGTGGGCACCCCTTCCCTTTTACTCCTGAGCTAGAAAGGCTACACTCAAATATAGATTCTGTGACTTCCTGACAGCCACACAAAATGCTGAGAGACGTGCCTCATTGTGTATTTGGCTTATATATCCTTAGACCCTCAGCCACATTCAGCTAAGGTCGACTGATTGGGTAGGAGGTGTAACTGACTCCACCTTGACTCCTTGATGAGCATGGGACAAAGGTGTGACCATAGCTTGCATGTATTCTGGTGGGAAGACACTTACAGTTTACACTCTGCCCCATTCTCCAACTCTTACATTCTTTACGACAACCTCTTCCACAAAAGTCCCTGAGCCTTAGAGGGTGTGGTAGGTGTAGGATGATCTCCTTCCATTGTTGCAAGGCACTGAACTTTCAGTCTCTGCATTGTCTGCTTTCCGTGTGCTGTTGGCCCATTTCGGTGGGATTCAATCTTCTATAAAACCACAAACAAAAAGAAGCAAGAACAACTCTGCAGTTTCTGCCATAATAACTTAAGCTATTGGTGTAAACACAAATGCTTGGACAGTACTTTATCAGGTGCATCACATCCATCTAACAAAACAATTGCAGTGGATTCCCACTGGGGCCTATATTCTCCCCTGTCATAGGGGTTGCCTTGGTCTACGGTACCAGATGTGTGTTATACCCCTAGGAGCAGGTATTATATCCAATCAAAAATTTGCTGGTTGTACATACACTAGATGCTCCACTATTGCACCCAGCAGGACCATTTGGTTGGCATGTTGATAGTGCAACACACAGGTCTGTCGTTGAGGAGAATTATAGGGGATGATTTTCCCTCAGCCATTTGCATATTGCCTTCGGGCACCATGAAATCAATTTATCCAGTATCAGGGAGTTTCCAGCTTAGTCCAAGCTTGATTTCTCCCTCTCTCATGCTCAAATCATGCAGTGTCTAGTCTGCCTCAGGCCAACAGTTCATGGGGGGTAGGCAACCCACCTCTGGCACTGGGATTTTCAATTAACAACAGTATTTCTTTCAATCCCGTAGAATTCCTTTTGTGCTTAAGGCTTTTTTTTTTTTCCTGTGTATCTGAAGAATTTTTTTCTTCCTCTATTTCAATAGTTCTTTATAGAGTGATCCTTCGCACCTCCCCTTTTACTACCCCCATTTTGCATATTTCTCCTTTAGAAACATCGTTCTCCTACTGTTCTCTCTTGGTACCTTCTTTATCTCCCTGGTTCCTTGTACTTTTTCTCCAATTTCTTGTTATTGGTATATAGAAAGGCTATTGATTTTTGTAGATTAATTTTTTAACCTGCCACTTTACTGAAAGTGTTGATCAGTTCTGAGAGCTTTCTGGTGGAAATTTTGGAATCTCTTAGGTATAGTATCATGTCCTCTGCAAAAAGGAATAATTTGACCTCTTCTGATTTGTACTCTTTAATTTCCTTCTCTTGTCTTATTCCTCAAGCAAGAGCATCAAGCATTATATTGAAAAGGAGTAAAGATAGTGGACATCCTTTTCTGTTCCTGATTTTAATGGGAATGCTTCCAGTTTTATTTTTCCATTTAAAATGATATTGGCTGTGGGTTTTTTCAAGATAGCTTTAATTATGTTGAGGTATGTTCCCTTCAGTTCAATTCCATTTAGAACTTTTATCATGTGTGGATGCTAAATTCCGTCAAAGATTTTGAATCCATTTATATGATTGATGACGTTTATTGACATTTATTGATATATTGAACCATCCCTACATCTAAGGAATAAAGCATACTTGATCATGGTGAATGGTCTTTTTGATGTACATCTGTATGTATTTTCCAAGTATTTTGTTGAGAATTTTTGCATTTCTATTCATTAAGGATATGACATCCAGCATATCCAAAAATGGTGAGG
>NW_008351466.1:2862272-2865883 GCF_000622305.1 Nannospalax galili | reverse complement strand
TGGCTATATATGTGTGTGTATGTGTATGTGTGTATATAACTTCTTGTAACTCCATATTCAAACTCACACCTAACAAGCATGAATAACACATATGTGATTTAAAGAATATGTACAAGACTATTCATGACATCATTTTTACTACAATCCATATCATATATATTAAAATAGTGTTTTAATATATGTATTCATATAACTATATAATCATAAAATACAAAAATTTTAGTGATGTAGAAAGTAATGATAAACCTCATAAAATATTTAATGGAAGAATTCACCACAAAATTAATTACCATTATGAATTCATTAATATGACTGAAAATACAGGCAAGTATTTTCACAACATTATTCTTAACAATCCATAAACATGGGAGGTATTTCAATCTTTGTTATATTCTCCAACTGTTTCTTTTTTCAAGGTATTAATTTTTTCATTGTACAGGTTTTTTTTATTTCCTTAGTTAGTTTTATTCCAAAATATTTTTGAGAATATTGTGAATTGGATTGTGTCCATAAATTCTTTCTGGTATGTTGGTCCTTAATTATATAGGAAGGTTATTGATATTTATGTGTTAATTTATCCTAATACCTGGCTGAGTATGTTTATCAGTTCTAGGAGATTTCTTCTGGTGCAGTTTTTAGGGTGTTTTATGATAAAAATCATATGATCTACAAAGGGAGATGCTTTCGCATCTTTCTCATCTCTTTCTGAGACAGGGTCTCCCTATAGCCCCAGCTTCCCTGGAACTTGCTATCTAGACCAGGCTGGCCTTGATCTCACAAAGATCCACTTGTCTCTGAGGTATAATTACATTTAGAGAAAACTAGGTGAGTGTGGAATAGAGGAAGAATGAAGAATGACACTTTATATTTTTTTTGAGTCCTAGGTAAGGTGTCAACCACAGAGCTACATAACCATCATTGTTGTTTTTCTTTATATATATTTTTGAGAATTTCATGCATAAGTACTATCTTTGCATTATTTATATCCTTCTCATACCCCCAACTAACACTTTCTATGCCCCCCTACTCCCTCTCAATTTCTGGTCCTCTTCTTTGTTTGATATATTACATGTACATTTATAATTGTGTATATATATATATATGTATATATATATATATATGTTTTGGACTGAGTCTATTTGGTGCTGCCTGTGTGCATCTTTATTTAGGGTGGTCCATTTGCAATTATATAATCTCTCAGGGAGTTAATTCCTGGAGAAAACTGATTTGCCCTCTCTCGGTAGCCATTGATTGTCTGAAGCACTTCATCTTGAATTGTGACACTATGATATCCCACTGTCCACCTTGACATGTCAATTAGTTTTGCCATTATAAGGTCTTAGACTACCATACTATGGAGATTTCATTGGTGCAGTTCCCTATCGTATCTAGAATAAATAATCTATCAGAATGTTCCTTGTCCTTCTGACTCTAACGTTCTTTCTGTCCCCTCTCACTATGTTCTTTGAGCTTTAGGTCTAGTGGTTGCGTTTCAGATGTGTCACTTAGGGCTAGGCATCTCAATGTCACTTATTCTCTGAATTATCCCATCCACAGAACTTTGTAATAGACTATATCTATTGCAAAAAGAAGCTTCATTAATGAGTGGTGACAGGCATATTTGTTTGTTAATATAAAGATGCGTATTTGGAATACAGCCAGAAATTATGTTGGTCTTGGGGAGAGAAGTAGATTTTTCTCTAGGATTTATGACCACTCCAGCCACGTGTACTTGGTTAAGTTTACAGTATCACACATGATATCCCTTTGACTGAGAGGGCCTTAAGTCCAATTAAACAGCTGTTGCTTATCTGAAGGTAATGAATGCCCCACTATAGGACCAATAGAGAAAAAGTTTGCTGGTCTTCTCATTGTTGTGGTTTGTAGACTTTACAACTCTGATACTTAGAGTGCTATTTTTCAGGGAGGAGGATTCAAGGTCAGTTTCAATTCAGTTGCTCCAAGTCCTGTGTCCTAAGTATGTTGTGTCTTCAGCAATAGGGCCTTACCTTGAGCTCTGAAAGGGAATCAAGGGCTTTGGTAATAGTCTTTATTATTTTAACAGTATCTTGGACTATCATAACCAACAACACAATAGGAGTTTTCCCAGGCCTGGCAGTGTGATATTTGCTGTAAAACATTATCAAGACACATGCACTCATATTTATATGTCTATTTTCAGTACACTTATTAAATACCACATTTCCCTTTGGGTTTTCACAATATTTAAATATTATTTCTTTCCTCTCTGACCCTATATACCTCTCCCTCCTCCCAACACATATTCCTTCTCTCTAGTGTCCTTCTTTCTCTCCTGATCATTCTATCCATCTCCTCACTTGGTTCCTTTCCATTTTCCTTGATCCTATGGATAGATCAAGATACATGCTCACATTTAAAGATTTACATCCTAGAACCACAAATGAGAGAGAACATGCATCACTTGTTTTGTTCTGAGACTGAGTTATCTCACTTACTATAACATTTTCTACTTTCATGCATTTACCTGCATATTGCATATTTGTTATTGTTATATAGAAAGGCTAGTGATTTTTGTAAAGTGATCTTGTATCCTGCCATGTTTCTGAAAGTCTTGATCATTTCTAAAGACTATTTGCTAGAATTTTTGTGATCACATATGTTTGTGTGTGTGTGTGTGTGTGTGTTTGTGTGTGTATTCAAATAAGGATTACTTGACCTCTTCTTTTGCAATTAATACCGCTTTAATTTCTTTCTCTTGCTTTATTGCTCTAACAAGAGGTTTAAGTACTAAATTGAAAAGGAATGAGGACAGCAGACAGCCTTGTCAGTTTCCTGATTTTAATGGAAATGCTTTGAGTTTTTTTCCATTTAGAAAATGTTGGCTGTGAGTTTGTCATATATAGCCAAATTGTGTCAAGGTGTGTTCACTCCAGTACAAATACCTTCAGGATTTTTATCATAAATGCATATTGGATTTTGTCAAAGACCTTTTCTGCATCCATTGAGATGATCAAGTGATTATTGTCTTTAAGTCTGTTTATGATTCATTGATTTAAATATACTGAGCCTGACACTAGAACCTTAAAAGGGAATAAGCATTGATTAGCATTCCTAGGAAAAGAAGTTTCACAACCAAAAGAAAATTTATTTGTTATTGCTATTATATCTCGTAATTATTTTGAAAAGAAAAGGAAAAGGAGAAGGTAAAAGATGTTAAAAAGATATGTGAATGGAGATATTTTCCAAAATAGAAAAAATGAGAAGGCCTAAGCAAGTGATGAAGGTCTGTTTGTTTTATATAAAGGATGAGAAAAAATATACACATAATCTTAAATTTTCTATGGTCATAGTTTATTCAACTAGTTTAAAGAAGAAAATATAAGTGTAGTCAACGTTTATCTAAGAAGATTTGGTTCTTTACCCAAGCCTTATCTACATACAACATGATAATTAAAAGTATCAGACTGGCACTACTATCCTCAGGCCTCTTGGGGTAAGTCTATAGCGCAGCTCTCCGCGCCGGGACTCCCTAAGCCTCATTCACCCTTCCACCCCACCCCCACCCCCCTGCCTCCCCCCTGCCGTTCTATACTCTAGTTTTGACCCTGTGCCATTCCTAGTCTTGGGGC
>NW_008351466.1:2854480-2856287 GCF_000622305.1 Nannospalax galili | reverse complement strand
GGGGGAATGGATGGGGGTGCTGACAGCACAGTGGACAGTGACAGGGATAGCAGAGTGTGGAGGCTCTAGTGGGAGAGGAAGGCTGTCTACCTGACGAGTTTGTATTCATGCTCAGATGCCGAGGAGCTCAGAAGGTGGGTGACTGTAACCAGTGATAGTCATGTATATAGAGATTAGAAATGCATGTGAAAACGTCTCAATGTCAATAGGCTTGGAATGAATTTTTCTGTATGAAATTGTGTGTTTTGACAACGAAGTGGAGATCTTTTTTAAACGTTGGAACCTCATTTAATTTTATGTCTTATAGAGTTTATAATGAGTAAAAGATTATATAAGGGTAATAATTCATCTGTAAACCTAGAAATGTACAGCCAATTTTGAAAGAGATGTACCCTAGCTCAGAAAAATGTTATTGAATAGGTTAATGCTGTTGTAATGAAATGCTTCTTCTAATTTAAAAAAAATAAAAATAATTTTTAAGGAAAAAAAATGTAGGAACCAGCATATTTTAAAATGAAATGGAGATCTTTTTAAAGGTTAAAACATCATTTAATTTATGTCTTATAGGGTTTATACTGAGTACAATATTGTATAACTGTATTAATTCAACTGTAAACCTAAAAATTTACAGCCAAATTTGAAAGAGATGCATCCTACCTCAGGAAAACGTTATTGAATATGTCAATTGTGTTGTAATGATATGCTTCTTCTAAGTATGTTGTTATTAAATAAATCATTTTTAAAAATTAAAAAAAATGTTCAGTGTTAGAGAATAGGCAAATAAAGAAATGGGATTAAATAAAAAAAAAGTACCAGACTGGTGGAACTAATCTTATTTCATATTTAACAGCCATACTTTAAGACCTATACTAATGTGGTCAGAGAGACTTAAAGGACAGTTTTGGCCCCTCGCCCTCCAATGTTGACCAAGTTCCAGGGGACTATGGATAGCTTTCAAAATGTCCTGAAAATGTGGTGAATCATCTAACCTCTTGTTTATGGAGGAAATGGAGACCCCACAAGATGGACTTGAACCTGTGTGCCATCTAGAAAGAGGAGGGTCAACTTAAAGAAAACATCTCATTCATGCTTCCAAGTGGAGCCAGACATGGTCGAATAGGACCTTTGACTAATCTTCACATAGATGGAACTGGTAAAAGAAAGGAGCCAGGGGCTCTTCCCAAGCCCATGGGACCCCTGAGGAACAGAGCCTCAAATGACCTTAAGTGTAAAAATAAATTGATTTATTTGGGCCAACTATATGGCCTTAAACACCCAAAAGGAAAAGTATAACCAAAGAGTAACGTCATCAGTACATGTCTTTAACAGTTCAAGGGAATATGCTTCCCAGACATTAGACTTAAGACTATATAAAAAGAAATTTAGACAATTATTTCTCATTGATGATTTTGTTCCTTACCAGAAAGGGTTGCTCTGATGTAAGACTTCAAATCTTGGTCTCCAATACTGTAGTGCCCACCTGTAGCTAAGGGAGCCAACCAGCTATTGTTTTAAAATGATGGATAAACTTGTTTTCTCCCCCTATTTAGAAGCCTTTGAGAGGGAAGTGACACTGATTCTAACTACTCCAAAGGCTATCAAAATAACAGAAATCAAATCCTGAAGCCATCACTCTATAGTCCAGCCTTTGAAGACAAAAGAAAAATGAGGAGGAAACCAATAGAGGGATGCTTTTGGAAGCCCTTGCCAAGAAATTCATATGAATTTTTCATATGAACATTTGAAAATTGCCCTGTTCTGACTTTTTCTAGTTCCCTGTGTAGAACTTGTAATGCTAATTACCCTT
>NW_008351466.1:2841873-2854158 GCF_000622305.1 Nannospalax galili | reverse complement strand
TAGCCAGTTTCTTGGCTAAAAGTCAAAATGTCCTTGGGCCTCTTAGCAACATACTCTGTTCCAAAGGCCAAAAACGTCAAAAGTATTTGGGTGCTTGTAACTAATCATTAAAAGATCTTAGTGTTACCTCTTTAGAGGGGGCAATGTTACAGTACCCAAAAGCCCCATAAAAATAAATAAATGAAAGAAGAAAAAAAAGAAAAAGAAAAAAGTGATGGGGCAATATGGGAGGAGTTGGAAGGGAGGGAGTGGGCATGGATTTGATCAAAACACTTTAATGCATATATGAAATTCTCAATAAAGTTTTTGTAAAAGTTTAAAAATATATACTGAGCCATCAAATGCATCTCTAGAATAAAACCAGTTTGATTATGGCAAACATTCTTTTTGATTGTGAAGTATTTATCTGAGAATTTTTGCATCTATGTATACTAGGGATATTGGCATGTAGCTTTCTTCTTTTGTTATGTCTTTACCTGGTTTGGTATTGGAATACTGCTTTCTTTATAGAAAGAATTTGAGAATTTTTCCTTTCTTTTCATCTTTTTGAATAATTTAACCAGTGTTTGTTGTAGTTTTATAAAGGTCTGTAAAATTCTGCTATGATTCCATCAGTACCTGTACTTTATTTAGTAGAGAGGATTAATATTGGAATTTCCTTCTCCTCCTTTATTATAAATCAGTTCAAGTTGTTGATCTCGTCTTGATTTAACTTTGGTGGTTTGATTGAATCTAAAAATCCATCAATTTCTTTTACATTTTCTAATTTAAAGGGATATAGTTTTTTTTAAGTAATCCCTTGTAATGTTCTGGAATATCTTGGCATCTATTGTAAAGTTTTACTTTTCATTAGTGATTTTGTTGATTTTGTTTTAAATTTTTTTTCTTCTGTTCAGTTGGTCTAACAGACTGTTGATCTTATTATATTTTCAAAGAAGTAGCTGTTAGATACATTAACCTTTTGTGTTTCTTATTTGTTTCTACTTCATTGGTTTTTATTATTTATGCTTGTATGTTGGATTTGTGTTTGATGTTGATTTTCCAGATACTTGAATTGTCTGATTTAGTAATTTACTTTTGTTCTTTATGATCTTTAAATTTGGATGCTTAGATCCACCTTAGGATTGCTTTTAATGTGTGGCAAACATTGTCTTGCATTTTCATTTTTATTTACTTCCAGGATTATTTCTCATATTTTTTTTTTGCTTCAGCTGTTCAGTTCTTCAACTTTACTATCCTGTCCTGATATTCTGTTTCCAATGTATTCATTCTGTTTGTGAGGCAAATTGTCTTATCGAGATATTAAATACCTTGTTCATTTCAGCCTGAGTTTTCCTCAGTATTTCTATTGCTATTGTGAATTCAGTCAGAAGTTTATCCTTATGCTCCTTTAGTTCTTTGAGTGGTTTGTGTGTTCTTTAAATTCATTGAATTCTTTAATCATATTTATTATTATTTTTTTTTAATTCTGTGTCCTGAATTACCTCTAGGGATTTCTTCTTGTAGAACTCTTCTATAGGACTGGTGGTATTGGGGGGGCATATTATTGTGGTTTTTTCATGTTATTATTATTTTCATTGTGGTTTTGGGATTTAGATTTCTTTTGTTGCTTGTGATTCTGGTATCAAACTCAAGCCTGCCTTTGTTGGGTTGTAGTTTGATTCTGTTTATAATACTGATGTAGCTTGGTTCCTTTTTTATTGGGTATGGAAAATTTGTTGGTCTAGGCTTTATGTTCTCTTTTTTGATTTTATATTGGAAGTGCCAGATGGATCCATTTAGGGTACTCAGGTGCTGTCCTGATGGACGAAGCATCCATGGCTAATTAGGCACCCTTCAAAATCTTTGGAGCGATAGTCCCAACATCCAAGGAGAGGGAATAGGAAACAGATGTGTTGGTAACCACAAGTCAGCAGGGAAGCATAATCCCTGGAGCAGTGGGAGGAAGTGTACATGGTCCCAAAGCAGGGGGATGGGCAGATGAAATTTGGGAAGCTTTCCCCAGAGGCCCAGTCTGGCACTCTCATAAAGTCTTAAAAGTTCTGGTGCACAAGGAGAGGTGATGGGACAAGGTAGTCTAGGTCCCTACTCACCACAAGGGAAGCCTGAGCCCTGGAACAGTGGAAGAGACTGCAAATGGTCCCAAAACAGGGGGATAGAGGCTTAGTCTGCCTCTTTTGAGTAGCAGTTCAGTTCTGTTTTCATTGCTGGGATAGACTTGTTTATTAACAATCAGGTATAAATAAATACTTCGTCTATGCTTTAAGTTTATGGGGTTTTATGTGTATTTTTTCTTTCATTTTGTTGTTTTATTCTTTATTTCATTTATTTATTTTTTTCCGGGGTCGGGGGGAACTGGTTGATTCCAGTCTGGTCCAGTGTGCCAGGTGGGAAATCACAACTAAAACTGTGAGCATGGAATTTGTGAAGTAGTGGAAAGAATCCAAGTAGCTCACAAGGATGAGAGAACTGTTGCTCTAGTCCTAGTTTCAGAGAGAACATTTTATTGTGTAATTTTTAAACATTATGATTTTGATATACATTCCATGATACGCCTATTAAAATATTTTGAGTGTGAGTGTTGGAGAGAAATATGTGACATATTTCAATATGTTTTGACTCTGGGTCACTGACTAAAGATTTGATTGTGATTAGTCTCTTAATTTTGTATAATAGCTTAATAAACAATGGAAATAAATAATTCTACCTCCTTTTAACAGGAAATGTTGTTCATCAAGCATAAGGCTGATATTGATAGCCAATATTTTAAAATGTTTTAATTCAATATTTAAATAATTTATAGTATATTTACATACTACTCTAATGCTTTTTGTGAAAATTTATTTTTATGATAGTTCTTTATTTCACCCTGGAAAGTATTTAAATGTCTACAAACTTACTTTACTATGAATGTTATAGACATATGCACACTGCAATCGTAAACTGTAGGTCTGTTTTCTGAGTAGTATTTGTCCTTGTAGTGACTTTTTTGATTCTTAATTTCCTTATGAAAACTTTTGAAATAACTTTAAATCATAAAGCCTAGTTTATTAAACATTATTTTTGTATTATATTTTGATAACTTTATAGATTGCCCTTAGTGCTAGAAAATAATTCATTTTCTCCTATTCTGTATACCTCAGTGAAGCTAGTAAGATCCCACATAATGTCTATTTCAATGACTGTATAAAGCACAACATATAGTCTATGCTATAAAGCTAAAATAATTAAAGCAGATAAACTGAGGCAAATACTGTAGAAATATCACTGCTCTCTATACAAATTTGATACACGTGATGAGATTTTTATAAGATTTGGTGAGTCAACTTATCTCAAATATGGCAAATATTATTTGTATAAGAAAATTTGAATCTTATTTGAATAGCTAATGCATTTAATTTCCTCAGATGAATAAGGTATATTAATATGCTCAAATACAACTTTTCTTCAATTAATAATAAAAATTACAAATAACTTTTATAAAGTTAAACTTCAGACATTAACATTCCTACATTTATTCTTAAATTTTCCATTTTGATGAGTCCATTAGATTATTTTGTTTCCCTTCTCTTTAGCAGTTCACAGCTGTATTTTATAATAAGGAAAGTCTCAATATCGTTCATGCTCTTTAAATTCTCCAGGAACATAGCATTTTCCTTGTCCTTTTTCATTCCCTTAAAATACTCATCATATCATGCTAAGAATGCCCCTTACCACCTACCACACACAGAAAAAAATGATTGTACAAGCATGGTTTCAGTCTAAGGAACTAAGGATGTGGATGTAGTGAGACATCAAAGATATAACTAAAATTTGGACACTGCTCTGAATTTTGGTCTTAATATAAATGTAATGACTATAAACAAGTCTATCTCCTCTCCCCCAAACCCCTCTTTCAGAAAACGACATATTTTCAAAGAAAAAGATTTCAGAAATTTGTTTTTGTAACGTCTTGGAAACCTGGATGTGACAAATATAAATAAGAAAGTTATCTGACAGAATTACTAACAAAGTGTTCCTCAAGTATGTTTGTGAAATAGTAAGCATTATATTGATTTAAATTGAGCAATATAATGTTGTTAGATACCATCAAAATATTTTTTAAAATGCATTTCCCTGGGTGTGCTGTTGAACCAAATTCATTCTATACACTGTATCTTTCATTTTTACGTGTCATAATCAGAAATCACTCTGTTATTTTCCCTCATGACTGCACAAATGAATTAGTAAGTACTTACTTGAAAATGAACTAGTTCTGGAAAACTGCACCATTAACTCTGGGCAAAATTACTTTTGAAGAATGAGCATACATTTCTAAGAAAAAAAAGGATGAGCCAATTTATTCACTAACAGATTTTAAACACGTTTAAATAACACATCATATAACTCAATAATCTTCTGCTAGTGATAGATGAATAGGATTTCCTTTGTTTTCTAGTTTCATTTAGTATCCATTGTTTTAAAATCTGTGTGGTCTTTGGACACCTGGATGCTCCCAAATTTAATGGGTTTTAATTTCATTTTCTTCCTCTACGTTATTATGCAGCTGCACTTCCACCCACACTCCATTATCTCCCACAGCTCTTTAAAAATATTCAACCCAAATTCACTAACAAAAAGTCCCAAGACAAGCCTCATTTCATTTATTCTTAATACAAACCACAGACATTAACCTCCAGCTCCTACATTTTTAGAAAGAAAGCAATATAATGAAAAAAGATTCAATATTGTAGTTATGTTAGTGCACACTGGAATAATATAAATTAATAACAATATGATATTTTTACCAATAAGGCAAAATATTTGATCATTAATAAAATGATCAAAATAATTCTAAGCTTTTTCTATAAAAATGTATGAAAATAGCCAGGATATTTCACGAAACTGAAAATAATAAGCAGGGAGTTTCTACTTAGGTCAATATAGTGAAAAGCCAAATAATCAAAGTAATATGGAAGAGTCACCAAGAAAGAAAATAATATAAAGACATTTTCATACCAAAGCAAAGATGTGCCTCAGTAAAGATGGTGTATGAATATTAATAAAATATTTACAAAATAGGAAACCAAAATATACATAAATAATGTGAAGATAATGCTTGAACTCAGAAGCAGTAGTCAAATGAAAATGTAATATGTGGTCAGATAGCTAATATTGCTTGCTATCAGAAATGCAAAGATTCAAACCAGAATTGTATTATACAGTGCAAAGTTACAAAATCAGAATTGTATTATACAGTGTTTGCACAAGAAATGTTCTAATATGCACTTGGTAAGAATATAAATATGCATATACTTGGGTGAAATTTGAATTGTCAATCTGTTTGGTCTAACATCACATGCCTGAGAAATTGCTTGAAAATTACATCAAGATATATGTTCATGTATGTTCATGGCAATATTATTCATAGTAGTGCAATATCATAGAACAAATTAAATGTCAATAAAAATGATTAGTTAAATAAATTTTGCTCTATTGTATAAGAGATTGTTATTTACCAATGGTAAACTGCAATTACTGACAGACAAGGTAGACAAGGCAGATTTTTAAATAAGACTAAAAATTTTTAGTATGTGTGTAGTATAGAATACCTACTTTTAACGATGACAGAATAAGCTATCTATACACTGTTCTGGAATTACCTCAGTAATATAAACTTAAATGACAAAAGCAGCATGACATGATACAATGCTAAAATTTATTGTAAACAGCAGAGGTATAGTCAAATGTGAAAATACAGATGATATACAAATATATAATATGAGGGAAATATCTACACACAAATACAAGTAAAAGAAAATATGTGTGTGTTTTCATTATGTATATTTTAGAGAGTTAAAAAAGCCCCGAGAAATAGGGAAACTAAGCAAAATGATGGGGAGATTCTTTAATGTATTTTGTTCAAAAATGTCTATTTAAAAATATTTGGTTTAATTTTTAATTGTGGTAATGTTTTAGTGTGTGTTTGTGTGCATAAGTTTAGGTGCCCACAGATTCCAGAAACCGAATCTCCTTGGAGCTGGCAACAGCAGTTGTAAGCCACCAGGAGTAGGTGCTAAGAACCAAACTTCTATCCTCTACAAGAGCTGTATGTTGCTTTTAACTATTGAGCCTTCTATGTGGCCCCCAAAACAACTTAATCATGTAATGTTTTATATAACTACAAAACATAGTTAAACAAATCCATAAACTTGAAAAAATTAAATTTTTAAAATAGTTTTGAAATTAAAATATTTCAGGTACCTCAAAAACTGAATTGGGCTGAAAATGTATAATAAAATAAATTAAAATGGAAAGCCGCATTATTCCATTTTGCACAGCTATTCTAACAATCTAATATAAATTGATGTGTCATGTATATTTGGCTATAATTACAGTACCACCCATGAGTTTCCTACCATTGAGAGGGCTTTAAGTCCAATAAGGTATCTGTTGATTACTCACAGTCAACAGTGCCACTTCTCTACCAATAGAGATATTTTGCTGTGCCAGTCATTCTGATCACTAGGCCCCAGAGATTGGTTGGACCGCTGAATGATTTTCTCCCCAAACAATTTGCGTGGTATCCTAGAACTATTAGAGCTAGTCTTCAGGGAGAAGGCTTTCAGGTCACTTCCAGCTCCACTGCTTCAAGTTCTATGTCCTAAGATTGTTCCATCCCCAGCAGTGCGATCTCATATTCAAGTTCTGGAGATAATCAAGGGCTCCAACAATAGTAGTGTTACAGTGAGAGTCTCTTGAACTGCTCTGAACAACAATGAGAAGGAAGGTCTCTCCTGTCTAGCACCGTGTTTCTTGCCATACAGCCCCAACATATACACATATGTTCAGATACCATATGTGTATTTCTCAGGAGGTTCCCAAGCCAACACATTTCCCTCTAACTTCCCACACCACCCAAGCTGCAGTCATCTCTCCTCTCTCTCCTCCATCCAACCTCCCTCCTTCCCCAATCCAAGCATCCCCATTTCCTTCCCCCCCTATAACACAGGCCTCCTACCAAGGTCCCTCTCTTGAGTGCCCTCCCCGCAACTTTCGTGGTCCCCTATATGCCATCCTTTTTTCCCTCCCAGCCCAACACTCCCAATTTCTCCACCTCCCTGCTGGTAACATCTGTTCCATACTATCACCTTCTTTTGTTCTTTTTCTTTCCCTTTATGTCCAGTCCATGTTTCCTTTTCCATTTTCCTGGCTCCTACTGTTACATCAGGATATATACTTACATATAAGGGATTACTGCTACAATCCACAAATGAGTGAGAACATAAGGTGCTTACTTTTCTGAGTTTGTGATACTTCACTTAGTATAACAGTTTCTAGTTCTATTCATTTACCTTAAAAATTCATGATTTCATCTTTTCTTACTGCTGAGTAAAACTCCATTGTGTAATCTACCACATTTTTATTAACCGTTCATCAGTTGGGTGAAATTTATGTTGTTTCTATTTCTTAGTTATCCCGAAAACAGCAGCAACTAACATGGATGTACAGGTATGTCAACAATATAATGAGTCCTTTAGGCAAATGCCAAAGAGTGGTATAACCAGATCATATTGTAGATTTATTTTTAATTTTTTGTTTTTTGTTGAGTTTTTGTGTAATTCATACAGAATGTCTAAAACAATTTTAATCATCTTTATACCTCTATCCCCACCAGCACCCTCCCATAGCCACCCCATGCACTGGAACCCATATACTCTGTCATTCATTAAGGCCCACTTTGTCAAGTGTCAGAAGCAGGCAGAATTTTGTGAGTTCAAGGCCAGCCTGGTCTGCATAGCAAGTTCTAAGCCAGTCAGGGCTGCATAATGAAATGAGAGAAAGAGTTCTTTTGGATTGCTCAGCCACAAATAGGGCATCCATATCACATCCCCTCCCCAAGGCTCAGGCTTTAATCCATGCACTTGGGATTCAGAGGCAGGCAGGATCTATGTGAGATCAAGGCCAGTTTAGTCTGTATAATGAGTTCTAGTCCAGGTGGAGCTACAGGGAACTCTGTGTCAACAAAACCTTAATTAATTAAAATTTAAAATTTAAATATATATACATATATACACATATGTATATGTAGGTAACATGTTAATACTATTCCATGTCATGTAAGGGACTTGGACATCTCAACATTTGGGCATCTGTGAGGGCCTTAGAAACAGTTGCTTATGGATACTGACAGATGACTGTGTATGTGTTGAGATATATATACATATATACACATATATAGCATTAACTATTTATGTATTATGCATGTGGATCTAATTTATATTGGCTCTATTTTCTCTACAGAACTCTAACAAATGAATCAGTGTCAGTGACTGATAAATATCTTCTTCTGTACATTTGAATGTCTATACCAGACATAATGGGGTATGTCTGGGATAACAGCTACTGGGGAGAGGGAAAGTGGGAGGATCTTAAGTTCAAGGCCAGCCTGGACAACTTAGTGAGAGCCTATGTCAAAAATAAAACTTTTAAAAAGAGGACTGGAAGCTTACCCTAGTGGCAAAGCTGTTATCTAACGTGTGAGTCCTGGATTCAATCCCTGGCACCCACAAATAAATGCTCCTTTTCTTCTTATGGATTTAAATTGTCTATGAAAGAAGACAAATTATTCTTCTCTTGAATAACATACTAGAAATCGTTCTTCCAAAACTTAGCCTAAATTCAAATTCCTGCAAACTCCATAGGCACGTTCTTCATCAAATTTAGTCAGATAATGAATAACGGCTGCACCGACTTCAATCATTTAGACCCCTTCAGTGTCGCATGATATTTGATCTAGATGTCCCTCAAATAAACTTTTTAAAGAAATTTAATCAATTTGATTTTTAAAAAAATTCTCTTTGGGCTGCTCAGGAATGCTGCCCCACCTGGAACACATTTATTGTGCTGTGCATCAGTAAAATGTTTCCTCAGCCTCACAATCTGGGAAGGAGGGAATTGGTGGGTGGGTGTGGCCGGTCTCCCAGCCTCTGCCTTTGGAACTCCACAGAAAGTTGCTTGCTTGATTCTTGGTTCCTATCGGGGAATGGGACGGGGGAGGGGGGTGTTGATAAGCACTCAATCGTCCTTTTCTTCCCATGCAAATTTCCATGGACTTTGTGGTGGAACATTCAGGGCTTTGTGGGACTATTGCATCTCTTTGTTCTCATTTTGGCTTTAATGTTGTAAAGAATGGTGCGTGTAGCAGGCACACCTCTGCTTTACTCAATGAAACCTCCGTAGATTGAACTGTGATGGAGATGCAGACCCCAGGCATGGGCTCTTGGGACCTCCAGCGAGCCCCGCCAGTCTGAATTGCCTCAATTTGTCCTTTCTTACTTCCAAGAAAGCAGTGTTTCCGGGGCTTGTGCCTTCCAGGCTGGGCTCATCCACATTTCACCATCCCCACATGTGCTTGAAATGCTTACGTAGCACATACCAGGCCTGGCAAAACCAGGAAAATACTGATATAGCCAAGCAGGAAGTAGCATTGGTCCATTCTGTCTGTATGTACAAAGCACCTACCAAGTGCCAGAATCTGGCCAGGAGCTGTGCAAAAGTAAACATGGCCCCTTACCTCCTGGTGGGAGGTGGCCATGGAGGTGGGCACAAATTTTCTTTCTTTCTTTCTTTCTTTCTTTCTTTCTTTCTTTCTTTCTTTCTTTCTTTCTGTCTGTCTGTCTGTCTTTCTTTCCTTCCTTCCTTCCTTCTTTCTTTCTTTTTTTCTTTGGAAAGAAGGAGTTATTTTGGCTTGCAGTTCAAGGGGATACAGTGCCTGAAGTCAGAGCCAAAATGATAGCAGGAGCATAAGGTGTCTCGCCACAGCTGTGTCCATAGCCACTGAAAGAACGAGAGTTGCCAGTATTTCTTCAGCTAAATTTGGGGGTATGCTGTTCATTTCTGCAGTTCTATGATGGGTTTTTGTCTGCCTAAGTTTGCATGGGACTTGTGTATATTGACATCATTGCCATAGAATCATATGAACAGGGTCCCAGGTGCTGGTAGGACTCTTTACATATGGTCATGCACCTCCTCACTGGCTCTTAAAATCTTTCTGCCTCCTCTTCCATAATGATCCCTGAGCCCTGGGTGGGTGAATTTTAATATAGGAGTCCTGTACAACGACCAGCATTCAGCACACTCTTAATGTCTATGTTTTGGCCATTTGTGACCTTTTGTGTTCCTGGACCTCTGCTGCCAGGGAGCTTCCTTAATGAGAACTGAGAGATTAAGCCTTCTCCACACTGCTTTCCATAGTGGTTGCACTAGTTTGCAATCCCACCAACATTGAATGAGTGTCTCTTTTTCTCCACATCCTCTCCAGAACTTGGTGTCTTTTATTCTCTTGATCTTAGCCAGACTGACTGGGGTAAGATGGAATCTTAAAGTGGTTTTTACCTGCATTCCTCTAATTACTAAAGATGCTGAAAAATTTCAAAAGTGTTTCTTAGCCATTTTTATTTGCTCATTTGAGAACTCTATTCAGATCCATAGCCCCTCTTCTAATTGGGTAGTTTATTTTATTGTTTCTTTTATTTTTGAGTTATTTGTGTATTCTGGATATTAATCCTCTGTCAAATGTGTAACAGGTAAAGATTTTCTCCCACTCAGTTGGTTTCCTATTCACGTCCTTGGTTGTTTCTTTTGCTGTACAGAAGATTTTATGTTTAATAAGGTCCTACTTGTTGATTGTTGCCTTTAACGCCTGAAAAACTGATGTCTGATTTAGAAAGTCCTTTCCTACACCCATCTTACAGGACATCATCTATGTTTTCTTCTTGTAGTTTCAGAGTTTCAGGTTTTATATTGAGTTCTTTGATCAATTTGGAGTTGACTTTTGTGCAGGGTGAAAATAAGCCTCCATTTTCATTCTTCTACTGGTGGAAATACAATTTTGCTAGCATCATTTGTTGAAGATGCTATCTTTCCTTCATTGTGTGTTCTTGTCACCTTTGTCAAATATCAGGTGGCTGAAATTCCATGTACTAGTATTTATGCTTTCCATTCCATTCCATTGTTGTCTAATTTTGTATCACTACTGTACTGTTTTTATGGCTATAGCTCTGTAATATATTCTGAAATTTGGTATGATGATTCCCACAAGATTGTTCATTTTACCCATTGTGGAATAGGGGGCAGAAAGATTTTAAGAACATGAACATAGAGGAACAGATGCTTTCAGGCCACTGGAAGTTTGTTCATGTAAACTTGTGGCATTGGTGGCGCCTTGCACAGGAGCCATGCCAACTCAGTCAGGTAATGACCCAGTGTGGACCAATGTATATAAGAAGCTGCCCTGCCCTAGCTTGGGATCTGTTGGCAACTGCATACTGCTGGAGTAGGGAGATTAGATCTTCAGGAATTCTGAATGGATTGACTATACTCCAGTCGATTGACTTACACCAAAGGACATCTTGGTATAAATGCTTGACCTGATAAGAATTGGGATATATGACAGAATACATGAGGTCTGGTGGGGGAGTATTTGGGGGTATTGATGTTGGTGGGGTCTAAATTTCATTAATAATTATTATATGAAATTCATAAAAACTCAATAAAATATTAAAAAATTTTAAAAACACAAAAATTAATGTGACATATTAGGACATTGACAATATATAGGACAAATAAGATTGCCTTATGTGAACAAAAAGTATGTGGAAGATGCTAATTATTAATGCTGAAATAATGAAAGAATGGTAACATTATATTTCACATCTTTTCAGAAGTAATGAAACAATTTAGATTTTCCTTCCTATATTTTTTTCTTGGATAAGTTTGTGCCTGGATCAAAATCACTGCTTCTTCAGTGAAATTGTTAACCCTACATTTATCATTGTTTCTAGCTCTACCATGACTATTTATGTAATCGTGATTGGATAGTGTGATGTTTACTCTAAATTTTCAACTTGATTAGATCTGGAATCAATGAAGAGACACATCTCCAGGAAGGTCTTTGAGGGCATTTCCAGGAAGAACTAACTCAGGAGAGAAAAGTCCCCAACAGTGGATTGCATGTTTTAGCGGGAGCCCAGATATAAATAGGGTATAAGAAAATGCAGTAGTTTTTCCTTGTCTGCCTTTGATTCTTGCTAGTGACAGTTTGTGAGTGCTGCTGACATCCTCTTCTAATATAAGAAACCTAGTTTCTTCAGCATTCCAGTGTGGACTGAAGATAAGAGGCTCTGCAGAAGTCCTCTAGTCCTGTCAGGAATCCAGCACCATGGACTCAGCTTCCCCATCATAAATGGTTATTGATCACTACCCATTGTTGAAATCCCAGCCCCATCATGTAAAATACTCTAA
>NW_008351466.1:2821940-2841818 GCF_000622305.1 Nannospalax galili | reverse complement strand
TAAATATTCTTTCATTCTCGTGACTCTGGTCCTCTAGTGAACCCAGACTAATAATACATTGAGTAAGGAAAAACTGGAAGACTGGTATTTGATGGTAGAATTATACACCCGGATTACACAGACTCATTGGGAGAAATTCCATTAATACTTTGAAACAATGACTAGGATTCAGGTGGTAGTGTCCATCAACTACTGGATAGGTAGCAGCTGTGAGAAAGGGAAATTCAGAGTCTAAATAAAAAAGAATAATGGAATTTACCCAGTGTATAGTAAAACTCCAGTTAGTATGTTGGTGTTTGGTCATATGAATTTGGCGATTGTGAACAAGTCAAGACCTAGATAACCGAATATGAGACAGACTACAAACCCAAATAATTTAATAACATGTATAAAACTTAAATCATATTCTTAGAAATTGGTCACAGTGGAGAAATATAACCTGATGTACAGATAATCTGGTAGTAGGTTTCAGAGTACTGAACACCATTTATGCAAATACATAGATTCTGATTTTAATTGGTCCTAGAACAGTTGGTGGGAGCGAACATAGAGAAAGGCTAACATTACAAGACTTCTGCTTAATGTGTTTTTCTGTATTGAATCAAAAAAAACCATGTTACTCTTGAGTACAATGTCATTGCAATTACTTTATTTCTGTTGAAACAGAAAAAAATCTAGATTAATAAATGCATATGGCTGTGATAAAAATTAATGGATAGGCCAGCTATCATTGGCTAATCATGTAGACAGAGAGAATATAATCCCCTCAAGTGAAGGGAGAGTAAAGTTTAACAGAGACAAGACAAAATGTGGGCAAAATATTCCTCCCCTTTGAATTTAGAAGTTTGAGTGAAGACTAGAGTCAGATTTTTCTACTAATAATCATCTTTATTCCTAAATCTAAGGAATGATCTCAAATACTTTTGCTAATTCTTTCTAGCTGAATGTAATTATTCAATTATATAATACTTAGAATAGTATGATTTACCTCATATCATATTTATCTAAGAAAATAGTTGAGGGGCTGAAGAAATGGTTTGGTGGTTAATAATTCATACTGCTTTAGAAAAGGATGCAAATTCGGTTCTCAGAACACATGTCTGGAGGTGGGGAAGTTCACAAATACCTGAAACTCCAATTCCAGGTATCTGATATCCTCTCCTGGCCTGTACAGACACTGCACTCATTAACTTACATTCACACATATACATATGCCCATAATTAAAAATAGTAAAAAATAAAATCTTAAAAGCAAAACTGAAAGAAAATAGTTGAACAACTAAAAACATAATGCCAAGTTCCACTGACATTTAACCTCCTCTCTGCAAGTTCCTGACTTTCTTCATTTTTATAACTGTAGCTCAGGGAAATCTTTCCTTAAAGATACTGCACAACCTTCTTCTGTAAATTCTTTACAACATAACTATGACCCAGTCATTTTCAATGAATATGTAAGCAGCAAAACGTTCCCAGAGAAAATTAAAGCTACTTCTTATTTTGAAGCCTTGATTAACACAGGTCAGAACACAGGTCTGTAAAGGAAACACAGAAGTTGAAAACTTTCAGAAAGCCCCAAACTTTTTGATGAATAATCAGTTTTGCTGAAACAATTGGGTGACCTTCAGGCTGCAAAACATACATCATATAACCAAACTTCATTGTCTTCTGGATTGACTTAACTGTAGCATATCTTGGCTAATGTAATACAAACTGAATAAAAAAATACTGAAGTTCCATGAAGAAAAAAAAAGTCATAAAGATTAAATATTTTTCATATTTTCCAAATATTATCAAGACTTTTTAACAGTCCAGTCCATGTTATTTATTCTGTTACTTCCTACTCAGAATCAAGGCCTTTGAATGAACTAGTCACATAACAACAAGAATCCAGTCTAGGCTTTGAGACTGGTGCTTGAGGGACAGAGGGCATTGAAAAAAATTTAACTAGCCAATTTGTAACTTTCCATCAATTTTCACATAAAATATTCAATAAAGTGGCCAATTTTTCACTTTTCACAAAGTATATTGATGAATACAAAAATAACTCCATATAAATGTCATTCTGGGGCTCTATATTTATTCTCTTTTAATGATTTCCACATCAGATTTGCTCAATTTACCATTTAAAAGATTTTCTTCCTAGTCCAGAAAATTCCCAACTCAGGAAAAACAAAGCTGTATTCTCTCAACCTGCAATACTATCACTTGGCATGACATTTCTGAAAAGTACTGTTCAGAACACATCACGTTGACGCCTAAGCCAAAAGCTGCAATCAGGTTACCAACTTATCCATTCATTATATCTTTGGTATCTTCTTTCACTATTGAAACCTCAAACTTGCCCCATTACTATAATCTCTCTCTCTCTCTCTCTCTCTCTCTCTCTCTCTCTCTCTCTCTGTCTCTCTCACTTTAAATTGATAACACAGACCATTTGTTTCTTAATTCCAAAAATCTTCAATTGTTGTTCTTGGACATAACTGTATTTCTTGGCAGGTCCTAAACTGTATATCAAACATTACAGCATTAACTGAACATTCAGTAATAATGCTATAACTAGACCTATGGCTACAATTTCTCAAAAGACCTATACAAAGTATGCTAGACCTGAATGATTAATGGCATAAAATCACAGTATGTTGACTATAAATGAAGGATCACAGAGAATATACTGGTTAGTGTAAAATGGTACGATAAGGTGAAAAGTATACATAATTTTTTCAATCTGTTGGTGATACTAGAAATACAAAGCTATATTCACAAATGTATAAAAATTGGCAATAACGTTCTTGAGACTGTGGTACTCTCACTCCAGGAAATTTTAAAACAGTGGTTCAGCCATTTCACAGAAAAGGCCAACTCTTCATAATAAAATAAGGATCATGTGCAGTACATATAATTAATAGATACCTACTGTGCTAATAATATTCTACAGCTGGGTAACGAATTATTGCTAATTTAGTAGCATAACACACCACTTATCATCTCATAATTCTGTAGGTCAGAATTCTCCCATCATATAACTACGTTCTTAGTTTAGAGTCTCACAAGACTGAAACATGAGTGATGGCTGGATGATTTCTCTTTTCCTGAGGGTCTAGCATAAAATTGTCTCCTGAAATTATTCTTGCTCACCAAATCAATTCCATGCAGGTGTAGATTGGGAAGCCTGTTAGTTTACTGTCAGCTGAGCACCATCCTCAGCTACTAAAGCTCACTCTCATTCCTCACATATACCAACTCCCCAAGGGTTACTTCATCTCCATGTTTCAAACATCTGACATCCTCTTCTTCAACTAGCCAGTGAGAAAATCCCTACTTTTGAAATGTTTATGTAGTTATGTCAGGCATACTATGATAATTTCCGGTCTTAAGTTCAGTTGAGCCATATGGCATAAAACTAATCATGGTGTGGAGGTTGGGGTATTGATATATTATGTTATCATCTTAAATTTCCACTTCCTTTATTTAGAGAAATTCAGTTCACCACCAATACGTCTAATAGTTTCAAGTATCTACTATGTGACTGACTTTATTCATAGTTGAGTTCTTATTTGTAATTAGAAATAAGTGACAACTTTATATTTTAAACCAGAAGCTATGAATCACATCAGTTTAGAAAACATTAAAATTCAACTATGTCAAAGTTGAATTTCACTTAGATTAATTCTTGTATGTATATTGTTGACTAAGTTTGATCATTGCTGTGATTACCAGGTTCTTTATAAAGAGAGAATTATAGTGTTACATACTAAAGCTGTTGTTACAAGAAGTCAGTGAGATGACAAGTTTTAAATGCTTATCAGTATCCCAGCATGTATCAATCAGTCAGTGAATGAAAGTATAAAGGATATGATCCCATTTCGGAGCACCTTGAATAATGTGACAGTGGAAAATTTATGATATGTTCTTCTTTGCTAGTCCCAGTTGTAAAAACTTTGCATTCTCCCAGTTTTCTTCCATTGTGCAGAAAAAGAAGGCATGTTGATAACTGTGTCTAATGCAACACCTTCAGGCAGCAGTTACTGTAATGCACATCAAACTTACCATTAACTAAGGCCAATAACGCTGACTCTTTATCCAGAGATGATGGCAGCTCTGAAATGCTTGGATGATCTCAGCTCAGCTTTTCTTCAGCTAAATGGTCTCTGAATGATCATTCTTCCTTTTACTAAAATAGAAATGAATAAACATGTGCACACATATGCACAGGGAAAGGAATATACAGATGCTCCACACTCACTCTGCTCATATCAGTGCCTCAGGATCAAAGAAGCAGTGATGAGAATCTAACCACAAGACAGAAAGGCCAACTGTCTACTGCTTTATTTGACAGAAATTTGAATAGGTTAATAAGTTTTAGCAATGGCTGCTTGCTAGCACTAAGTAAAAAAATCTCTAAGGGAAAACAAACTCTCAAAAAATTAAATCCAACCAAGTACAAATTTAACAAAAGTACTGAAAAATATTAAAAAAAAAAGCATGATTGGGCAAAGAGTCTTCAAGAAATTTCACAAATGGAGCATTAGTCTAATTTCAAAGGCATCCTTAAGTTTGTTCACTATTGTGGTTGTTTAAATGATGTGCCCTCCCCATTGACTCAATTATTTGAACACTTATTCAATTGTTGACACTCTTTGTAAAGGTTCAGAAGGTACAATCTTGCTAGACGAAGCATGTCACAGGAGCCAGGCATTGAGAGTTTATTGTCGTATCTTATTTGCAGTTAATTGTTTTGCTTCCTATGCCTGCTTGAAAAAGTAAACACTGAACTTTCAACTTCTCCTGCCTCTTGCTGCCATACCTCCACGCCATGATGGACTCTTATTCCAATGGAACTGTAAACCCAATAAACTATTCCTTATCTAAGTGGCCTTGCTTATGATATTTTATCACAGCCACAGAGAAGTAACTAACATAAAAGTGGCTGTAAGAGTGTGGGCTGATACAGTGAAGATCCTGCCTATGTTAGTTTTTGGAAGAGTGTGGAAAACTTTGGAAGTTTGGACTGGAAAATCTGTTGAATGCTGTAAGAAATAATTAATGGCCATTCTAGAAGAGACCTGGCTCAAGATGTTTCAAAGGGAGATGGAAAGAAGAACTTAAAGAGCAACTAGAATATTTTCATTAAAAGAGTCTAGATGAAGTTTTCTAGAGGCCTAAGAACTTGCTTGAAGCTAAATTAAAATTTAAGGATTAATTTCATTGGTGAAAGCAATTTCAAGAGAGCTTAATGTTCAATCAGTTGGGTGGTTATTAATGGTGAATATTATTCGTACCTACAATGAAAAATAATGTATGTGGTATAAAAAAGAGCTTGGAGAGAAAAAGAACCTTGGGAAGTTTAATTATGTTGCAGGCAAGGCCTGTCCTAGAAGAGAGGCTGTCTTTGATAAGGAAATAAGAGGCATTAAAGAGAGGCCTCCAGATTTGCACTTGAACAGTTGAAAGAACACCCTCAGGGCAAGACCCAACCCAGTGAAACTTCCAACTTATGAATGGAGAAAGCATAAGATTTCTTTTCCAAGAAAACCACAACATTCAAATGCTGCTGATAATGTGAATGAAGTGGAATACAATCTATTGCTACCTGCAGCCCAACAGGGCAGTGTCATTCACATGGTGCTGGTTGGTTTTTGTTTGTTTTCTTGATATATATTTTTGTTGATTTTGCACATTTCATAAAATACACCTTATTCATATTTATACCCCATCTACACTCCCCCAAAGATCCCTCCATCACTGGATTTCATACATCCTGTCATACATGTTAAGGACTATCAATTCAAGTTTAGGTACCCAGATGTCCCTCGTACAAGTTCATCCACTGGAAACTAGTCAGCCTATCTACAGTCACTACCCAAAAGAATATCAACTCTCCCTGACCAAGAAATATTCAGCTGCCATTAGTTTCTTGACATGATGCTGATTTTTGAGACATGAATGATGCAAATGTGAGGGGATCATTGGTTCTTCCTCTGTGGTCTCAGAGAGTTGCCAAATCTAGACTGTGCAGAATGGTAGACCTTGCAAGAAGTCCCTGGGAGGGCAAGAGGCCCTGAGAAACCACTATATGAAGCTGAAAAGTTCAAACCTGGTTGGCAATGGAGTCCCTAAGCTATTAGAGATGCCAGAACCATGAAACATCTGCTAAGGAGAGTTGTATATGGGAGTACTACCAGCCTAAGAGAGAGATTTATGTTGTAGGCAGCAAAGCTGGAGAGGCTGAGTCATCTTTGCCCTTTGGAACTAGTATCTCAGACATTGGATATAGAGCTATGGGATTTGGTATTTCCATGCTGGGTTTAGGGCTTGTTTTGGCTCAGTATTTCCTTACTATCCCCATTTCTCTCTTTTGGAATGTAAATGTATATTCTCTGCCATGGTATGTTGGAAGTAAGTAATTTGTCTCTTGATTTTACAGGGGCTTACAGTTAAGAAATTGCCTTGCATATGGAGACTGGAATTTTGAATAATGTTGAGAGTGTTAAACACTATGTGGTTTTTTACATTTGGGCTAAATGCATTTTGCATTATGATATGGCCATGAGACTATGGGGACCAGACAGTGTAATGTGGTTTTAATGAGATGTCCCTGATAGGTCAAGTATTTGAATATTTGGTCTATTTGGTGGCACTGTTTGCAGAAGTTCAGAAGATTTAATCTTGCTATTGGAAGTATGTAAATGGGAATGGGCTTTGATAGTTTATTGTCAGGGCCCATTTACAGTTATTCTCTCTCTCTCTCTCTCTCTCTCTCTCTCTCTCTCTCTCTCTCTCCCCTTCCTGTGTCTGCATGAAGATATGAGCAGTGAACTGTCTACTAGAGCCACCTCCCGCTGCCATGAATCCCCAGAAAGACTGAGTCTTTTCCCTCTGGAACACTAAGCCTAGTAAAGCCTTCTATAAGTGGCCATGGTCATGAAATTTTATCACAGCAACATAGAAGTAATTAATCCAACAATTTTTACACAAATAAAGCAAAAGCTTACAGCCATAGTTGAAATTCTTAAAATAAATCATTACCATATGGTTTTAGAGTAATAGAGTTGCTAGAAAAGTTGGGATGGTTGCTATGTCACCCATATCCAGAAATTTAATAATGCATGGTATTTAACTTCTTAACCAAAAACTGTTGGCAAAGAGAGTGTGAATCATTTTATTCTTCTAATTTCCAGGGTAATTTTACATGAAGATAAAGGTTATAATAGTCTATAAGCAGCTGATATTTGGTCTTACCAAGGTTTATTATTATCTTAAATTGCTGATTAAATACATTTACATCAAAGTTATTCTAAGACATATTTTCTAATTGTATTTTAGGAATTCTGTTGTCCACAGAGATTCAAATTTGGCACAAGTATACCAAGAAGCTATTCCATACAGGTCACCAGGTACATCTACTCATGCATACACTAGTGATAAGCATTTGAAACTTTATTATTACATTGAACATAGCCAATTTGCACCACTATATCCCCTAGATACTAATAACTCACACTGTTCAATCTTCAAATAGGACCATAGTCAACTCTGCATCTGGGTCATCAAATTTAAGATTTGTTGAATAAAAACTGCACTACAAGCTATTTCTTGAAGTACTCTGTAGAAATTGAAATAGTTCAAAGCAAGACCTACCCAGTTCTTAGCGATCTAATTATGCAGTTAATTTTGAAATGTGAGCCCTTGATGTTATCACTTACTAAGTGTAAGGCTGATTACAAAATAGGAGTAAAAATAGGTAAGAATGATAATGTAAAACCTCTGTAGATACTTGGTAAGTCATCCTGACACTGGACATTAGAAGATATCAGATACAGTGTGAACTACAATGTAATGGCAACCTTTGAGAATCATTGCCCTCCAAACTGGGACATTATAATTTAAGAAAATTTGAGGAGTAGCATATATTTCCAGTTTAACCATACGTAAGAATTTCCAAGGAAATGAAATAGCTATGTTGAATTTCAATATTCAATATATATTGTAAAGAACTATTAAATAATTATTTCTGCATTCAGAACTATACTTTATTTATCTCAGTATCCCTTTAAGACAGATGTAGAAGCCCCTCAGTAGATGTTAATCAAAGAAGCAGTAAACAAAGTATCACCTAGCGTGATGATTTAAAGAGCAAAAGGAGTGTTGTAAATCATTAATGCTTTTAGCAACACTCTCTAGTTCTCCCTCCAGACACATGGTAACTTGTGGCATTCTTTCCCTCTGGAGTTAAATACCAATTTGTGCCTTGATTAGATTATTGAGATATGAGAACAAGGGACACATAATAGTTTCAAACAGAAAATGTAAGAGTTAACATGTACTTAATACACTTCTTCCCTTTCCTCTGCCACTCACTTGCAGTTTGCTGGATGCAGGGACTACAGTAGCCTGGGAAAGTGAGAAATGATCGTTGGTGTTTTACACTACTGAATAATTGGAGTTGTTTTTACAATATAAGCTCCTAGCCTATCTGGTCTGCTTCAGGGACCGTAGGACCCATTTCTGAGTAAGAAAGGAATGATAAGCTAATAAATAGCAAGCCCTAGTTTTATTGAGATGAATATATTCATTCTATGCAGCTCTTTCCTATATTGATAGAGTAAAAACAAAAACACCATGGACAAAAGAAAACCGTAAGATCAGGTTCCAAATCTTGTACACATTTCCGTAAATTAATTCGTCCTTACAGCTTATATTTTCATCATGCAAGCTCTGCACTGGAGAAAGAGGAACTCCAAAATAATCAAGAATAAAATATATAGCAGATTAAGAATTCTCCTGGAGCTCTGTTATAGTACAGAAGACATGCAAACAACTGTTTTTTCTTGTGTCCTATAGCTATTGATTTTTTTTTGTGAAGTTGCACTATTGTGCAGACAGAAGAATCTCTTCCTTAAATACTCAACAGTATCTTTGCATAGTAACATCATTAGGATCCTACATTGTCTTAAAGTTTGACCTCATTTCATGCATCAAGTGTACCTGTAAAAGCAGCCTTGGATGGTGCTTGTATATATTAAAATATGTTTACTTATTGTCTACTGCTATAATTTTAGAATCATTTTAAAGAATGATTGTTTAAAAATAGAGTGTGAACTTCATTTTCATATCTTAACATTCACTTCAGAAAGTATTAACTTGATATTAATTAAAACATCTTAGAGTACACAGCACTGAGTTTGAAAAATGGAAATATCTGCTATTTGTTCATTGTCTCTTTAAATAATATCTATTGAGTGCCTTGTGAATATTATAGGAAATAATAAATAAATAAAAGATAAATAAAGAATGATTCCTCATATAGCAATACTCTTCACACTAAATGCTGAATTGATCACAGTTATTTGATGCTCCTGGAAATTCTCACTCCAAGAAACTTAAATTTAAAACTTAAATTTAAGTTTTTAAATTTAAAAATAATTCACCACATTGATATGTCATATGTTCAATTGAGCTCAATAGCTAAAAAATACTGTCAAGAACATGTAACATACTACATTTAAAATTATTAATTATTAATTGATAATAGTAAAATGTTTACATAATACTTCAAAACTTTGGCAAATACAAAATACATTAGTGTTCAATTTTTTCAATATTTTGTATGAAGTAAGCTAAAACAAATATTCCTTATACTGAGTGACAAGTAGAAATTTTGTGAACCATTGCTTAATGCATTTTTAAGGGAACAAAAATTACATAGTAATTAAGTAACATATAGATTCAATAAATCAAGAATTGATTTCAGGGAAGTGGTATGACCTGGAAGAGTAAAATTAATAAGTACAATTGGCTTGTAAGTTCTAGAGAGCATATCAGATGAGTTAAGAACATTGTTTTTGGTAAGCAAATAACTATAGATTTGAGCTACATACCTGTACACTGGTTGTTCAATGACTACTCACATTCCTTAAGGTAACTTGCTTCTCTTTGCTATGTATTTACAGTATAGTGGAATAATGGAGACCTATAAGCATTCCTTTGAGTCTATGACTTTTAGAGTAGATTTGCAAGAATAGAGAAACTGGTTGTTAAGCATCCAGTAATTAATGACACAGTTCTCCCAGTGAATAGGATACAAATAGGATATTAGGAATCCCCACAGATTAATGAAAGTGTTCCCTTTTCCCCTACAAAGAGTTTTCTAAATGAAGTGTGGATTCTTCGTGAATATGAGTAAGTATTGGCTAGGAGAGAGGGAAACATTGTATGTATACTTCTAAGAAGAAGACATGTGAACTTTCAAATGAGCTAGTTTGGCTTCTGTCTGCAAGGAATGAGACCTATTTATGACTGGTTTCACAGTAAAGCTCTGATTTACTGAGATTTGCAACACTACTTCATTCAAGTCCATATATGCCATGTGAGTTGTACCAGAAATAAATATAAATAAGTAATTTAAAACAGAAAAACCAACAACAGCATAAAAAATAGGAAATGATGTTTGGAACTGGAAAAAGCAGAAGTCCTGGAATAAGCTCTGAAATTAAAACTGTGGTTATTTTCTTTCTGTCTGTTTTGAACTCCATGTTGTGTAATGTTAGGCAGGGTTTTTCAGGGAAGTGCTTATACCCAGCAGGAGGGCCAGGACACTGCAGGTACAGTGATCTACTGTTTAAGCTAAGGGTAAAGGTACCTAACCTATTGGGAGGTACTTACATCAGTCTTTAAAAAATCTTTGCTACTTCAGTGACTCCTTTGAAGAAGAGAGAAGCTTCAGGCAAGATGGCATCTGGTAGAAGAGCTTGAGCATGAGCACATGTTAGCCATACTTAAAAGTTACCTACCTAAATGAATAAACTTAAATCAAAATAAAATCAGTGTCAGATCAAAGAAACAGTAGATAAATTATTGGCATTTCCATAAGTTAATTGCATTCTAGACCATGTCCATAATTAAAAGGTCTCCATTTTCAGGTTTAAAGACTAAAATGAGGTTAAGATTCATGTAGTCTGATTCTAGTGTTTAAACTGTATTATAGATACACATACATTATATAATAAATCAAGAATTATGCTTATAGGATTGTACTATCTTTCTAGATATTATGACAAGTAAAATAAACTTGCTTATAAGATAATAATCCATTATAATAGTTATGATAATAAGATGCTATTTTGCAATGCTGTGTGAATATACCCAGAACTATACAACTCTTTTCTTTTTCATTTGTGAACAAATCATAAAATGGGAATGCATGACAGAATTGAATAAGGGTGGCTCAGTGGCCATTTCAGAGGGAAAACCACACAAAGGAACAGGAAGTCATTGACATTAGACAGAGAAATGTTTGCTTTGTTAAAATGTGTAAAATGAAGGCCTCCAGGAAGAAGAGCATGTGAGGATTAAAGTAAAAACATTAACAACTATTTACTAAGTACTTATGCAGCAGACATCCTGTTAAGTTACATTACAAGTATATATTTTTTTCCCAGTATAAAGATAAGGAAATAAAGGTTTAAAAAGATTGACCACACTCAGATTTTGAAGGGAAGTGATAGGGACAATATTTAAGTACAAGATTCTGAAAAGACTGCTTAAGTATCTAAGCTTTGGGAAGAAGCTCTAACAACGGCATCATATTGGTGATTTGGCTATGACATAAAGGCAGATGGCCCATAATTCAGTATCATATTTACACAGCCTAAGAAGTTTCCTAACTTCTGTCACCGAAGTATTTACATCTCCAAGCTCATTGTGTAAGATGGAGAAATACTATTTTCTATGTGAAAAATACTAGCTCAGTAGATTTTTAATATGCTAATTACATTTTTCCAAAGTTAACTCTGTGTTAAGAAGGCTGCTTTCATATTTTACATATTCCCATGGGTGTTAGGAAAAGCAAAAAGGCCAGCAAAGGCCATATTCTCATGAACCACACAGCAATTCCCAGTGGCAAGAAAGTACTAAAATTTGTCACAGTGTTCTGTTATGTCCAGAGTACACTACCAGGAAATGCACTGATTGTCAAGGAAATAGAACAATAAATTTAAAAAAGGCCACTCTGTCTTCTAGGGAACCTGAAGGATTGTATATTTCCCTTAATATAAAAATGTGAAATTTCAAACCAAAATATTTCCAGAGCAGGTGCCAAGATTGCCTTGTAGAAAGACATTAAAGCCCAGTGTCTTCAAGAAAGCCTTTGGCTTCTCTGAATTCCCTTCAATTGTTTGACCCATTTCCATCAGCATCATAATTGAGATCTATTTCTTACCCTGCATTAAATTGGATAAGTGTGATGATTCATTTAATCTTCATAATATACTATACAATAAATATTGGCATTTTTAAACAACATATATTTAAGGGAAAAAAGATTTTCACAGATTAAATTCTAGCCATTGGTCCCAAAGGTAATAAATTCATACCTGAAGTTCACAATCAAGGCAGTCTGACTTTTGACTCCTCCTTTAAAAATCCTTAAACTATACCCTCCAAAAGTGAAATGGCAGAGAACATTATCACTATACATTCTCTGGGGATTTAGAATTTTCAATATTAAAAAACATACTTATGGTTACATAATTTTCCTGCCCTAGATATCAAAAAGATATGATAGGTAGATGCCCTATCATTAACTTGAAAGGGTCAAGTGAATAAATACTATTTGAAGTTATTGAAGACACACCATGTTTACAAAATTAATTGCTCAAAAGTACTACTATTCTGGTCTAATTGTTTCATGCTCAAGTGGTAGGTCTACTTCTTCTGCTGTTTTATTAAGGAATCAGGAAAACTACAAATGAAAGAGGCAGAACTGAAAAAAAATTCATACTGCAAAGAGCAGGCAAAACCTTAATCGAAAAACATGGTATGTGTACATATTTTACTAAAAGAGTATGTTACTTGTATACAAATCACTTGAAAAGTCATGTACCCTGTAATCATAAGTTTTGGATATAAAACCCAAAGCAGATTCAGTTATCCAAATTCTAGTTTAACTAATTTGAAATTATGACATTGATTCTTGAATACTATCCACTTCCTACTATGGCTTAGCTGCTATGTGCTTCTGAAAAATAACTTTCTTAAAGCTGCATTTTATAAAATATGCCAAATGTAATCTCTATGCTGTGGTATCAAAAAATAAAACCTATACTAAGAAAATTGTTTTTCCAAACATCATTTTGAGAGAAGGATAATGAAGAAGATCTATGAGTTTTTGCTTATTTTGTGCCAGGAATTGATCTAGTCAATTTCCATACACTGCTATACTTACATCTGTTAGGCATTCAGAGACAAGATATAAATACTACATCCCAAAGGATAGAAATAGTAATTGCTGTCTGTTTATTACTGGAAGAGCTTTATGGTCAGGTGAAACTAGAAAACAAGCAAATTCTACTTTCTGAGACCATCCTTTTTCTGGATTTATATATTTTTTTCAGACTGATCAAATGAATCATAACAGCTCCTGAACCAGCAAGTTGACTCTCAGAACATGTTTAGATATCACCATTGTGGTATACATGAAGCTATTCCTCTGTGTTTGATAGACTATATTTTTGAGCAAAGTAGGCACATAGCTTTAAAAGACATGGACTGATGGTCAAATCATGTTTCCTAAAATATAACTACAGTTAAGAAAGGATAGTTCATGTCTAGCCAATAATACAGATTTTTAGCCCTATCCCAAGAGACAAAGTTTATAAAGAGTTTCTATAAAATATTAATAGTTTTTGCACATTTATGATCTAACACCAAAAATGTCTTTTGTCTCTCATTTTTCCATGCAGTAACTTAAGTAATTCACTTAAAGTTGCAGAGTAAGGGAGATAGAGCACCAGGAACTGTCTTTTTCATATATGTTTTGTATTAAAAATGAATACCTTGTTAAAAATGAGTTTACTTTTTCTTTTTTGCAGAACACGTTCTTTTTTCATTCATTTCTCGTAGCAAACTTAAGGATCCTTTTAGTGGTCAGTGACTTTAAAATAGGTCTGTGTCCATTCATTGGAAAAAACTAGCTGTTCGTATGTTTTGGTGGTGATTTTTTTTTCGCTAAATTTTTGTGATAAAAGGTTGAAATCTTTTTTTTTTTCAGGAAGGAATTCTGCAGAACTCTGACTAAGGAGGACTTCAAATATACAGCAGCTGAAAGTGCTGCTCAAGAATATGCCAGCCTCTTTGAATGCTCTGGCATTTTGAACTACAGACAAATGTAACAAGGCCATAAAATCTTATCCTATCTTAACATCACCTTAAGATGAACCCAAAAGAGTGACTTTTGATTCACCCAACATCCCTTCCTTCTTCCTTAAATTAATAAGATATTCCTGCTTCTACTAATTTTGATTGCTGATGTCCAGGTATAGTCACTCTTTGGTGGATAATATGCTCTAAACATTGCAACTCAAAACAAAATTGAAAGAAAAATACCATGATTGCCACCTAAAAGTTGCTTAGAATTTGAAGATCTTCGGGACCCACCTCAATCCTATCAAATAAAAATTTGCATTTTAATAAGATTCCCAAATGTTGCATCTTAACATTAAAGTTTGATAACAATGTTGTAAAGCAACATCTTTGAACTTTCAGTCACCATTATAATATATATGAAAGAGCTGGAAAAATGCTATTGCCTGCCCCTAAGCTTTTTTCTTCTCTCTCAACTCTTCTCTGAGAAATTCAGATACTTTGAAGCTTGAAGATAGCTTTATTAGAGTTTAAAACAAAAACTCTAAAGGCAGGCAAGTTGTAAATCTCTGGAACTGCCTGGAGGAGCAGAATGGAGGTTGACTATATGAGTGTGGCATCTTATAATTGTAATATTCATGTCACAAAAAGATCTGCAGAGAGGGGTGCGCACACACACACGTGCGTGTGTGTGTGTGTGTGTGTGTGTGTGTGTGTAAGCTATTCTATATGTTCATACAATTTCATTCTTTTCCCTTGACTATGGCTATTCCATCATTGTTCTACGACCATTCATCCCTATATTCAACGTCAGGTAATAAGTTGCTAAATTTTTAGAATCTGTTAGCAATAGTCAATGTCTTTGAAACTGGTATGCCTCAAACAATTCTTATGGCTTTATCATTTCTTAGAATTGTCTTTAATGTTTATTCATAGCTGGTGGTTGCCAATGCTTTTATAGCTTACCTTTGAATTTCTGTCATGTTTGGGCCCTCCTGGGCTTCATGCCTAAATTTGGCACCCTAAGAATGCCTTGCATATGAACAAACTTCAAACTGTATTTTAAGAGTTGAATATCGGATTACCCATGAACTTGGAATGATTATTTGCTTAGTCAAAGGGTCCTACTGATGCCCAAGATGATATTTACAAATACACTTGTTAGAACTGCTATTTATATGCAAGGCTTTGTTGCCCCTGTATAACAATCATCAGTAAATTCTCATTAGAAAAAAGTTATATACATTCATCAAGATCACTAATATCAAATATTTTGTCATATTTATTGATACAAACAGGTAGTTCCAAAGGAATTATGAATAGAGACCTGAGATCATAATACTAAGTTTTCTATGAAGCTGGCATGTTCATTTTGTAGAATTTACTGCAAACTATAATTCTAACTCACATCGAATGACCAGGAATACAAAAAAGATCATGTTTTCCTTAAAGTGATTAAAGTGACATTTTCACCTTGAATAAAGCTGAAGAAATATATTGATAATTTTCATTATAACCACTGAATCACTTATAAATGGACTGGAAATTACTTTCAAATCTATGTACTTGTCATTTTCAAAACACTTTGGGTTAGGGGCATGTTTTATGGTTTTGTGAAGAAAAATTATTTGGTAACTAGATCCTATAAGTCTGACAACTTTACTTTGAAAACCCAATAAATTCATGTCTTTCAGATAATTAAAACCATATTTAAATGAGCTTTATTCAGTTTATTTTGCTGTAATTCAGTTTCATTTTGTTGTTGTTGAATGACAGTGTAGCCTCCATGTCCATCCCAGGAAATGCCATAGGCATAAATATTACCCACAGATCAAACCAGATCTGGAGATATTATATCAAACATGTAATGTTAACAGAATGGAATTTTCAGGTCACTGGAAGAGGGACGTCAGAGAAATCTTTTAAATCATTTCTCTTCTCTAATCCATGGAATATGTTCTGCTGTGCAATTCTCTACATGAATGTCTTCTAAAGAAAGCACATAAGATTCTGGAGTTATACAAAAAAGAAGGCGTCATCTCCTAGGATCACTACAACAGTTGTCTGAAGGTTCTTTTTGGTAGTTCATAATGCACTGCAAAAATGCTACCTTAATGCCCTGAAGCACTCTGCTCAGAGTGGAGCAAGTTGATTCCAGCAGTCACAATCAACTTGAATAAACTTAATGTGGAAAAACTAAGGCTTACATAGAAGCAGTGTCCATAGAAGCTTACCATTATAACACTGAACTTGAATAGCAGGATTTTTTGTTCAATATAGACAATCTTTCTTACCAGATTTATCTGGGGACTAAAAACTACCACTGATTTCTAGAGTCCTTTGTTATACTGTGAAACATTTGAACCTTAGCATGTACCATATGTCTAGGAATAGAATGGCATGTGGGGATTGGGTGGTGTGGTGGTTGTCCAAGTAGTTGGACATTTTTTCCCCAATTGGTAGCATTGTTTGGGAGGTTTTAAGGTGAATGCTTGCTGGAGGAAACATATCACTAGGGGCAGACTTTGAAAGGTCTTAAGCCTTGCCATATTTCCAGTCTTTGTTTTCTGTGTCTGGTTGAAGATGTGACTCATTGGCTTTCTGCTCAGTCACCTTTTCCACCATGCCTACCCCATCATAATGGATTCTTATCTCTATAGAAATTTAAGGCAAATAAACTCTTCCTTCTATTATTTGCCTTGGTCACAGTGTTTTATCACAGTATCAGAAAAGTAACTAACATGGGCCATGCTGTGGGTGATCAGAGGACAACTTGGAGGAGTCAGATCTCTCCTTTGGCCATTGGGGTCCTGAGGAATCAAACTCAGCTCATTAATTTTGGTTGCAAGCACCTTTACCTGATTTTTCATTTTGCTGGCCCTTGTGGACATCTCAGTGGCTTCATCAGTGATAAAATACCCACCAAACTCTAGTTTCTTCCTTGGATATTGAATTTAAACCACATCTCTAATTCATACTTTAAGAAGAGATGAAGAGATGAAATCTTTCTGTCTGCAGTCAGCTAGTTCTACTCCATCTGATCTAATTGGCCATCTGTTTGAATGGTTTTTATATTTAGATGTGATCACAGCCATCAATCTTGACTCTGAAGAGATGAAGGTGAGTACTGTTGTTGGATTCGATCTTATATAATCTGGTTCACAAGGAAAGCCTATAATATGGACATTGTTGGGCTAGAATATAGGGCACTGAGAAGGATAATATTTCATGGTAAGATGTCTCATTGTAACAAGATAATTTGTCTTGGCACATGATGTTGTGCATATCTATACATATAAAAGTAGGGGAGAGAACAGTGGTGAATGAAAGAGAAAGACAGACAGGGAGAGACGGAGTCGATTTGCTAACCTAAAAATAAGAATGGAGCATTATGTCCTATATATCTTTTGTGCAGGTTTACAAACACGAGGAAATCAGATGGTAGGACATGAATGAACACCTGCTTCTGAAGTGACCATCATTTTACATATTTCTTTAAGAAGAATTTCAGACTTCATGTCAAGAACCTGTGACTAGGCATGGCGGCACACTCTTTTAATCCCAGCACTCAGAGGCAGAGGTAGGAGGTTCTCTGTGAGACTGAGGCCAGTCTGGCCTACATAGTGAGTTCCAGGCCAGCTGTGGCTATAGGGAGACCCTGTTTGAATAAGACAAAAAAGAGAAGCTCATTTCTCCAAAAGTATATATTCCTATTTTAAACAAACTTTGAAAAATCTGAACTAGCTACTCTGCATGAAAATTAAATTTTAAAAAATTAAGCAAATTTAAGAATTATTCAACTCATGTCACTGTAGTAATAAATTAGCCTTTTGTTGTCTCTTTCAACTATCTGCTAAAGTCTCTCATTTTTCTCTATCATACCTTCAGTATGTATCATAAAGTTGGTAGCCTCAATCACAACCTAAATTTCTTTTATGAAGAACTAAGTGAGTGAATATACATGTTTCTACATGCAATCACAGTTTTAGTTAATTTGAGTAAAATAATATATATATTTCTCACCTAGAAAGAAACATCAACTATATCCAACACAATGAATAGTACATATTTTCTTGAGTTTCAACCCTGCCCCATAAAAAGATTTCAATACTGAATAGCACCGTGTTCACTACAGATTTAAGCTTTTGAGACTGTAATACAGTAGAATAGATGCCATCTACACATAAGAAAATATTTCTCAAATTTTTATTCCCAAGAGAGGCAATTTTTAACATATTTTTCCAGAAATAACTTGAAGCAGGTTATATAAAAATATATATCTAATAAAGTTTAGGAAGGGAAAAACAGGAATAAGAAAAAAAAGACCAAAGAATTTGCCAAAATGGGGTCAACTTTGGTGGAATAATGAAGGTCCCTATTAGCTCTGTTCTGTTTTTTATATCCTAATGAGTTTATTTGGCTTTCTAATGGAGCATAGGGTGGGGATTTAGTTACAAAAGAGTGGGCACCCCCCCCGCCCCGTTTATGGCTGTGCTGGAACGTCAACACCTAAATAAACAGCCTGTGACTTCCCAACAGCCACACAAAATATTGAGAGAGGTGCTTCATGGTGTTCTTAGCTTATATATTCTTAGTCCCTCCCTCACATGCCACTAAGGTGCACTGATTGGGTGGGAGGTGTAACTGACTCGCCCAGCAACTTCTTTGTTGAGCATGGGAAGGAGGTTTGACTATAGCTTGCATGCATAGTAGTCCAAGGACACTTCCAGTTAACACTCCATCCCTTTCTTTGGCTCTTGCATTCTTTCCACCAACCTCTTCCGCAAAAGTCCCTGAGCCTTGGAGGGAGAGATAAGTGCTGGATCATCTTCCTCCCATTGTGGCAAGGCACTGAACTTTTGGGTCTCTGCATCATCTTTTTTCCATGGGCTGTTGACTAATGACAATAGCATCACTAAGGTGAAATCTTCTGGAAAGGCGTCTCTCAGGATCATCACACAGAAGCTGTGTTCCAAAGGGGTCAAGGCTGTATCTATTTCTGGTAGATGAACTTGATAATGTGGAAGACTCTCCCATGTGGAACTGGTCTTTATGGCATGAATGCTGAATGATTGCCATTTAGAGAAGCTGAACTTTCGTCCCGTGTGGCTAGGTTGGAACACTTGCATAAGGGCAAGGAAGTTATTAGTAAAGGTACAACCTCAGATGCAGTAGAGACTCCAGCATATTGAAGATGTCATGATCATGGGATATTCACCAGTGACAGAAGAAAGTATGGAATGGAGCCAGCCTGTGACTATGACACAAGCTGTGTGTGCTGCAGGTGGCAAGAATGGAGAATTAGAGATGCACAAGCCTATTGGAACGTAGACTATCGTGAGTTCCAGACATCAAACATTGAGCTTTTTGCAATGTTCGATATTAATTTTCCTTTTATTTGATTTCAATTATACCCTGGTTCTTCTCTCATCAAATAAGAAAATATAAAATTTATTTTTAATTAAACAGAAACTCAAAGGATTTTAAAAAAGAATGGAGAATTAGAGATGCACAAGCCTATTGGAACGTAGACTATCGTGAGTTCCAGACATCAAACATTGAGCTTTTTGCAATGTTCGATATTAATTTTCCTTTTATTTGATTTCAATTATACCCTGGTTCTTCTCTCATCAAATAAGAAAATATAAAATTTATTTTTAATTAAACAGAAACTCAAAGGATTTTAAAAGAGACTTTGTACTTTTTAAAATTTTATTTTCAATACAATTTTTGTCATTT
>NW_008351466.1:2785567-2821836 GCF_000622305.1 Nannospalax galili | reverse complement strand
AATGGCCTCTAGAGTCTGATTTGTGTTGCTAAATATCCTTCATAATGGGATCCATCCACTGGGTCCACCTAGAGTCAAATCCCTGTAAGACACAATCCCTGTCTTTCCCCCTCCAACAGCTATCCATTGACCATAAACTTTTAAAATATTGAACTTTTTAAAGACTGTAGGACAATAGAAGTTGGACAATGTTCTATATTATGACGACAATCTGAGATCTAAGGAAAAAAATTGTAGCTCAATAGTGATGTGATTATGTGTCAAGCTCAAAAGTGATGAACTTGTGATGACTAAATTTGATTTTCAGTTTGACACACCGAGGAAGCAGGAACCACATTTGAGGCATTTCTTCCATCAGATTGATCTGTGGACATGTCTGTGGAGTATTTTCCTGATTGCTAATTGATTTAGGAGGACAGGACACAATGGACTGTGTCATGACTGGAAATTTGAAACTGGGCTGTATAGCAAATGTAAATGATCAAGTTGGGGGTAAGTAATCCATTAAGCAGTGTTTCTCTGTGGTCTTTGTTTCAGTTCCTGCCTCCAAATTCCTGTCTTGAGTTCCTGCTTTGGTTTCCCATGATGATGGACTATAGCCTAAAAGCCAAATAATCTTTTCCATCCCCAAGCTAGTTTTGGTCAGTGTTTTGTCATAGCAACAGAGAAGCCATCACAGTTACATTGCATCAGCAAAATCATTAGAATTAATTGATTTTTTTCTCTTTTTTTTGATTAAAAGAAGCATTTCATTACAATAGCATTAACCTATTCAATAACATTTTTCTGAGCTAGGGTACATCATATTTTTATTGATTTAAGAATTTAATTTCATACAATATATTTTAATCATATTCAAAACCCCTCCCCTCTCTTCCCTCACCTTAATACCACCATTAGACTTCATGTCCTCTATTATAATTTGTCCTTTTGAAGACCTATTGAGTCTAATCTGTTTCCTAAATGTCTTTGGGTATAGGTTAGAACTCATTAATTAATATTTTCATAAAAATCAAGCTGAGCAACCTTTTTTATCTCTCAATTCCTTAGCATATGAAGAAATTATTATTTGAGGTTTCTGGGTTCATTTGGGAGACATTCAAGTAATTATTGATTGTGGGAATAAAAGAACATGGACGAAAATACAATATAATATAATTAGTATTATAAGTTAGCTATATTGCCATTAATGTAGCAAATTATCTGAAATTAGTCAAATCTTAAAGAAGAAAATTTTGAGTTGGTAGTTTCAGACATTGCAGTGTATAGTCATTTGTCCCTCAGGCTTTCAGGCCTGAGGTAGCACAGTACATCCTGAAAGCAGCACATGGTGGAAAGAGCTGCTTACCTCACAGCATCCAGGAAGTAAAGAGAGGAACCGGAAAGGAGGAGAAATTGAGATATTCACAATAAGCACATGAGCCTAAAGACCTAATTTATTCTCTCTAACTTTCATGTCCTAAAGGTGATACTGTCTCCAAACAGGGTCAAGCTGAAAACCAAGTTATTTATTAATCTATTTTTTAATATTTTACATTTTCAGACATTTACATAGTGAATTTATTCCGTTTCACCCCCAATTTCCTTCTCTTAGCCCTCTTCTAACTTCCTGGTATAACCCTTAACTTCAACAAGTTTCCCTCCAGGTTTTGTGGCTTCTTTCTTATGTGTGACCCAGAGTTTAATTTGTGTTTCTTGCCTAATCATCAGTGAGAGGTTATTTATTGTAGCAAGGGCAACATATCAACGGCTATACCACTGAAGAAAATAACACCCCCTCCCTCAAAAACTTTTAATAGTCAATAATACAAAGGGAGGTGGGTACTTGTTGTCTCCTACTCTATACATGAGGAAATGTTTCTGGGCCCAATTACTTGCAGGTCTTGTGAAAATTATCACAGCTGCAATGAGTCCATGAGTGTATTGACTATATCATGTTCAGAAGACATCTATTTGTTGCACATTTCCCCCTACTTACATTAAAAAATTATTATTTTATTTTATATGTATGAGTATACTGCTTGCATGTATGTAAGTGCACTCATGAAATGCCTGCAGAAGTCAGACGAGAACATTGGTTTCCTGGAACTGGAATTAGGACAGTTGTTAGCTGTCATGTGGGTGCTGGGAATTGATTCCAGGTCCTCTGCAAGAGCAGCCAGTGCTCTTAACCGCTGAACCATCTCTCCAGCTCCATGCCCATACTTACTCTGACATAAATGCTGCGCCCTCTTCCACAATTTTCCTTGAGCCTTGGAGGCAGTGAAAGAACTATCCTAATTAGGGAGGAGCACTCAATCAACATTTTTCTTGTCACATTAGCCTTTTGCAGTTTTCTGCATTAACCATGGCCTTCTTACAATAAGAAGCTCTTATAATGAATGTTGGGTCCAGCATTAATATATGGAAATAAGAATGAATATTTACAAAGCAGTGTGATCACATAACCATTTAGCAAAACAATAGTAGTAGGTTCCTTCACTAGCATATGTAACTTGCTAGTATAGACTCTTCACCAGGTTTACAGAACCAGGCACAAGTTCCCTCTTGTGGAGTAGGCCTCAAATCAAAGAAGAAAGTGGCTGATTATCATCATAACATTCACATCAGTATTGTACCACAGAGTGCATGTAGCCCAGCAGGTTATTATTGTAGCTCACAGTATTAAAATCTGGATAATACACGATGACATTTCTCCTTCATCAGCCTGGCATTATGAGGGCAAGGCAATAGGAAGGAAGCGTCCAGCTCAATGCCAGCTTAATTTCTCTATGATGTATGAACAAACTGTGCAATATCTTCAGCAATAGGATTTAATCATCAATGTCTTTTGGGCATCCAAGATAAATAGCAATAGACTCTACTGTTTGGGGGTCCTCTGAAGAATTACTGGCCATCAATTCGTAAGAAGATATTCCACATCTGGCACTAGGATTTTCATTTTATAACTCATGACTCTAATAACCCATAATTTTTTCCCAGGACAAAGGTAGATGATCCACACATTGAAGGCACTTCCATTCAAAATCTCTCTTTTTCTGTAGTTTAGAATTATTTTTTAATCATTTATTTATTACTTTTATTTCAGATGTACTATTGTATTGCCTGCATGCATGGAAGTTCACCTGTGTTGTGCAATGTCTCAGGAGACCAGAAGAGGGTGTCATATCCCCTGGAACTTGAGTTACAGACTCCAGAGAGTTATGGACACTTTGTTAGCTGCCATGTGGGTGCTGGCAATCGAACCCTGGTCCTCTGAAAGAGCAGCTAGTGCTCTTAACCTCTGAGTTCTCTCCAGCCCCAAGTACATTATAATTATTATAAGCTTTTAAAAAATAGGGCTCCATATGATTTTTTTCATAGATCCTTAGTTTTTGAAAACCCTTTCTTTCCTCTCCTGCTACTTAACCTCACACCTTCTCTGCACTTAAAACTTTCCATCCCCAATATTCCTCCCCTGTACAATCATATCTGATGTACCTACTATCCCCTCTACATTAAGGCCTTTTTCCTTCCTCCCTCCCTCATATCTTCTATCTTTTCAAATTTTATTACTAAATATTAAACATAATACTCCAAAAAATCATAGTTATTACCCACATGTGATGTTTGTGTTTCTGGGCTTGTATTACATTGCTCAATATATTTTCCAGATCTATTAATTTTCCTGAAAAGTTCATAATTTCAGTTTTCGTTACCACTGAATAAAATGTTGTGTATATTTACCACATTTTAATACTGTATTTATTATTTTTATTTCAAGTGTATGAGTGTATTGCCTGCATGTAGGTAGGCGTACCTATGTCCTAAAATGTCCGTGAAGGTCAGGAGAGTGTGTCGGATTCCCCTGGAACTCAAGTTCCTGATAGTTGTTAATTGTCATGTGGATGCTGGGAATCGAACGTAGGTACTCTACAAGAGCATCCAGTGCTCTTAACCACTAAGCAATCTCTCCAGCCCCCAATACACCACATTTAAATTATCTACCAATTCACTGAGCTCTTTCCATTTCCTCACTGTTGTGAATAGAGCAGCAATGAACATGGACATATTGGTATCTCTGTGGTAGGGTATGAAGTCTTGGGTATTATACCTGGGTCATATGGCAGTTTTATATTTAGCTTTTTATGGAAGCATCACATTGATTTTCACATTGGGGGTATCACGTTACATTCCACCAACTGTGAATAAGCATTGACCTTTCCCCACATCCAGGTCAGCATTTGTTTTCATTTGATTTTTTGTGATAGCCATTATGATTAGGGTGAGAAGGAATCTCAAGATAGTTTTATCTGCAGTTCCCTGATGGGTAATGATTTTGAACACGTTTTTTCAAATGTTTATCAGTCATTTGTATTTCTTCTTTTGAGAATTCTTTGTTCAGATTCATGGCCGTTTTTTTTTTAAAATAAGGTGGTTTTTTTTCTTAATGATTAGATTTCAAGCTTTTTTTGTAAATTATAGACACTAATATCTGACAGCTCTATAACTGACAAAGATTTTCTTCCATTCTGTAGACTGCCTCTTCATCCCCTTAAGAGTTTCCTTTGCAGTACAGAAGTTTTTAAACTTCATGTGGTCTCACCTTTCAATTTCTGTCCTTATTCTCTAGCAACTAGAGTCCTAGTATGAAAGGCCTTACCTGAGTATATATCTTTAAGTCTACTCCCTGCTTTATCCCTTAGTAGTTTCAGAAATTTGGGTCTAACACTGAGGTCTTTGATCCATTTGAAATAGAGTTTTGTGTGGAGTCAAAGAAAAGGTTTTATTTTCATTCTTCTACATGTAGACATGCAGTTTCCCCAACTCCATTTGTTGAAAATGCTGTCTTTTCTCCAGTGTGCATTTCTTTGCCTCTTTGTAAAACTTCATAAGCTTATATCTGGGTGGGTTTATTTCTGTGTCTCTAATTCTATCCCATTGATCTATATGTTTGTTTATGTGTGAGGACCCTGATGCTTTTACTGTTAGTGTTCTGTAGTATAGTGTTAAACCAGATAAGGTAAAAACACTAATACTCTTATTTTTGGTCAGGATTATTTTGCATATTGAGGGTCTTTTTCTTCCCATGTGAATTTTACTTTTTTTTCTCTTTCAGTAGAGATTGGTCCTAGAATTTGATTTTACTATGTTAATTTGTAATATTTCACTGCTCAAGGAGTTTCCTGGTAGAATCTTGAGAGTCTCATAGAGAATATTATCTTCCACGTGGAAGTTGTACTTTGACTTCTTTTGCTATTTTCATCACTTTTATTTCTTTCTCTTGTCTTATTATTCTAGTCAAGACTTCAAGTACTGTATTAAAGAGGAATGGAGAGAATGAACATCTTTTTCTTCTGATCTTTATAGGAATCCTTAAGTTTTTCTCCATGCAACATAATGGTACAAATTGGTTTGTCATACATAGCAGGAGTAAATCTTTAATCTATAGATATTTATTGAATGTTCCAAAGTCAAAGGAAAGTTGAGAGATGCATTAATTTATAGGTATAACAGCAAATCATTAGGAGTCACTTTAATACTATAACTATTTTACAGAAAAATTATATTAGGCTCTCCCTATAGCCTATCTCCTGCCTAGCCACATGCTCCTAGGCCTGATATCAATGTCAGGAATGGGTTATGTCTTATGAAGCAAACATTAAATCTAATTGGAAAGTGATTGGTTATTCTCACAATATTTCTGCCACCATTGCATCACTGGTTATATCTTGCCAGGCCAATTTTTGTTGAGGCACAAAGGATTCACACCTGGATAAGGCTAATGACTTTTTTCTTCCAGTAGCATACATAGCAAATTCCAGTACCATAAATATCTATTCAGTAGAGATGAAAATGTGAAATCAGTACTAGATTGGTTTTGGGTTTTTTTTCCTATGTCTCATGTATAGAGTTACCTTCAGAAACAGAGCCTTGCTGTCAAGTTATATTGGGTAACCAACATCAGGGGTGATGGTCGAGCTGGTTAACAGTTTCACAAAAGGGAGTCTATCCCTTGAATTTGGGCTCTTATTTTGATAGCCTATGATGTCTAGTAGGGACACTGTCCCCCTGTTATAATGAAAATCCTTTTAATCACCTTTTATAATGTGTATATATATACTTTAAGAATCATCAATAGTGGTAGTTTTCCATATGGCTTTTTCTAAAAGTCATCAGTATTAGCTCTCGCTCTTCATAACCCTTTTGTCCACCATGCCACCCCATTACCCACTCCAATTTATACTTCCTACTCTGCTATTACTCTCCCAATTTATAGCTACATTCCATCTCCCCTTCCATGAAGCTGCTCCCCATCTTGGCTGTATATTTGTTTTCTGACTACTTAGGTTTTTCCAACTGAAACACACGTGCCTTAGAATTCAATTTTGTCATCCAGCTATGACCAGAAATATGTGACATTTGTCTTTCTGGGCCTAGATTATCTAACTGAGGATTATTGTTTCAATTCGATCTGTTTACCTCCAAATTTAAATTTTCTTTTCAACAACTGAATAATATACCATTGTGTGAATGTGCCATTCTTTCATTAAACATTTATCAGTTAAGGGAAATCAATGTTTTCATTTCCTAACCATTGTGAAAATGGCAGTAATGAACATCAATGAGCAAGTATCAGTGTAGTAGAGTATAGAATGTTTGGGGTAGATGCCCCAAAATGGTATGGCAGGGTTCTCGCTTTTTGATGAATCTCAACATTTATTTTCATAGTGACTGTGACAGTTTCTACTCCAGCAAGGAGTAGATAAGAGTTCCTCTTTCCCCACATATTTACCAGCATTTGTCCTTTTGTTTGTATTTTAAGCTTAGTCATTATAGGTTGACTGAGTATGGAGATGCCTTTAAGACAGCAGATGGTCTAGAACAGATTTTGCAAGTTCTGGGAGTAGCACACGAGAGAAAGAAATGTCAAGAAGCAGTTGCAGAGGCTGCTTGGCCACTGCTATCTGTAATAAGAAATCTGTCCTAAGCGGAGGCCTTAGCCCAGAGGGAAACTGAAGGTATTAGGGAGGAATTGGAGCAAGAGAGGGGTATATGAGGCCAGCCTTATCAGTACTGGACTCTGACCTTGTCTGTAAATTAGATAAGAGGGAAAAGGAGATGGAGGTGTTGGCATGCTATTTTTTACAAATATATACAAAACACACACAGCACATCAACCCTAGTGGACACTGGTGCAGAGTGTACATTAATCTATGGCAATACCCCAAAACACCAAGGCCAATGGATGGCAGTGGACAGGTATGGGGATAAAACCATATAGGTAAAGCAGACTAGACTCTTTGTGAAAGTAGACAATTATTCCCCCCAAGGAGTACAAGCTGTGCATCTCTACCTTGCAAGAGAACATTCTAGAGGTGAATGTCTGACAGGGTCACACCCTACATACAACCATGGGAGAGTTTCAGCTGAAGGTGCAAACAGTAAAAGGAATTACTCGAGGGTGGGAAAGATGGGAGCCAGTCAAATTGCCCACCCAACGGAGGGTGGTGAATTTCAAACAGTGTCAGCTGCCTGGGGGTCAAGACAGAATTACAGAAACCATCCAGAAACTAGAACCAGTAGAGGTTATCTATCCAGCCCAGAGCCCTTTCAATAGGCCCATTTGGCCTACCAGGAATTTAGAGGACTCCTAGAGAATGACTATAGATTACATGGAGTTAAAAAGGTGGTGCCTCCCATTCATGCAGTGGTGCCCAACATTGCACTTCTAACTGAACAGTGGTTCAGAAAATGGGGTCCTTCCATTGCTACAGTGGAGCTTGCTAATGCATTATTTAGTTGCTGCTGAATCCCAAGACCAATTCTAATTCACATTGAATGGATGACAATGAACCTTCAGAGTACTTTGCCAAGAAAATCTCCACAGTCCCATGATTTGTGATGAGATGGTGGCCTGGGACCTGGCTCTGTTAACCTGCTTTTGTTCTGTAAGGAGATTTCACTATATAGATAATCTAATGCTAAATTCTGAGTGCCTTACAGATTTGGAAGCTCATTTGGGATATATGCAAGTGCACCTGAAAGAGTGAGGATGGGAAATCAACCTGCCTGCATAAGATACAAGGAGCTGGTACAATAGTAAAATTCTTAAGAGTTTTATGCTCAGGTAGAAGTCACATGATACCCAGTGCAGAGATTGGAAACATCTTACAACAACCTGTACCAATAAATGCCAAATAGTTACAGGTATTTTAAGGGCTTCTAGGGCACTGGCAAATTTTTATATCTCACCTTGTTCAGGTAACCCGTCCCCTGGATAATCTAATAAAGAGAGGTGCTACATAGGATTGGAATGTAAAGGCCCAAGAAGCTTTTGAGCAGGACATGGTACAGGTTGGGTTAGCTAAACAGGTCTGTGTCCCAATACCTCAGTGTCCCTTCCTCTTGGAAGCCACCAGGAGCCTTGAGGGATATGGGTGGGGCTATAGCAAGACAACCCAAGCAGACTGTCCAAATAGGGTTTTGGTCCCTATCATGGAAAGGGGCAGAGTCCCAGTACACAGTTCTAGAATAGAAAGTGCTGGCTGTGTACAAAATACTGCAATAGGTGGAATCCATTAAAGGCCCCACCCCTGTTACTGTAAAAACCGCATATCCTATAAAAGGATGGGTGGAAGGCCTGTTAGCCAAGCCCCTGTCATATGTAGCACAAAACCAAACATTGGAAAGATGGCATGCATATTTACAACAGTGAGGGATGATGTCACCAAGCCCGATTATCAATGTCACGCAGGCAGTACTAGGGCTGGTGTCATTTCAAGGCACAGAACCTCTCCCTTCACTTCCTATAGTTGAGCCTCCAGTAAGACCTGACCAATTGCTGGAAGATGCTCCGCCACTTCTGGCTGATGCTTGGTACACTGATGACACCAGCAAGGGTGCTGAAACAAGAATTGGTAGCAGTGACAATATAGATGAACACTGACACTATGTGGCTGGAAAGGGGAGAAGAGGAGAGCATTCAATGGGCTGAATTAAGACCTATATGGAGAGTAATAACATGTGTGTTAATCACTTTTCTGTTGCTGTGATAGAAACACTGACCAGAGCAACTTATAGAAGGAAGAGTTTATTTGAGCTTATGGTTCCAGGGGAATTACAGTCTATCATGGCAGGGAGGCATGGTGGCCAGAGGTGGCAGGAGCAGAAGCTAGGCTCTAAATCTTTCAGCAGGCACAGGAAACAAGAGAGCAACTGGAGATCTGGCAAGGCTTAACAAAGAACTCTCTAAGCTCTCCCCTAGTGACGTGTTTCCTCCAGGATGGCCACATATAAGACCTCCCAAAACCATCATCTGGGGACAACAAATCCAATATTTGGAGCCTATAAGGGACAGTTTCATTCATACCACCACAACACAAAAGGCCTGGTGAGTAACTGTTTGTACTGAATGTTGGGCCGTGTTCAAAAGCTTGAACTTATGGATGGCCCAATGGAAGAAAGAAAATTGGCAGGTGATGTGACAGCCACTATGGGAACGACAGATGTGGAAGTTGACCTTAGCTACATGAGGGAGAGGGGCTAAGGTTATATCAGCTGAGAATGCCATGAAGCAGGCCTCTCACCATTTTGTGTGACGGTTGGGAAGTCACGGGATTTGTGTTTGGGTGTGGACTTTCCAGCACAGCCATAAATCGGAGAAGCCCACTCTTATGTAATTAAACCAGAAATCCAATCTCAGTTAGTAAGTCCAATAAACTCGTTAGGATTTTTCCAAAGGTGGTTTTGGAGAATTCTTACCTCAGGTTGTTGTAAGGATGGTGGAAGGAGGGAACCAGATGCCACATGAAACTTCCAGCAGTAAATTTAACGTTACACTAACACTATGTAAGAGTTGCATCTAGTAAAGACTTTTTTTCCCGTTCTGTAGCTTGTCTCTTCCTCTTGATGATGGTATGCTTTAAACAGAAGCAATTTGGTTTCATATGTTCCTGTATGTCAGCTGTTGCACTAAATGACTGCACTATAGCATTCCTGTTCAGAAAGTTCTTTTCTGTTTCCATAATTTCTATGTGTGTATACATTTTCCTCTATTAGATTCAGAGTATCATGTCTTATGTTAAGGCCCTTGATCTATGTGAATTTGAGTTTTAGGGATTTTGAGAGACAGAGATCTAATTTTATTTTTCTATATATGGCTATCCAATTAGAACAGCACCACATTTTGAATATGCTGTATTTTCCCCAATGTGTATTTTTGACCTCTTTGTTAAAAATCAAGTGTTCATAAATGATCAACTTAAATATGGATACTCAATTCTATTCCATTAATCAAAATTTCTGTTTTAATGCCAACAATATGTTTTTTATTACTATAGTAATACAGTATAATTTGAGGTTAGGAATGGTAATGTCTTCAATAGTTCTTTTATTGTTCAGTATTATTATGAATATACTGGAGTTTTTGTGTTTCCATATGGAACTGACATTAAATTATTTTTTTCAATTTCTTTGAAAAATTGTGCTGGAATTTTTTGGGGGGGATTGTGTTGAATGTGTAGATTGCTTTTGGTATGACGACCATGTTCAAAATATTAATCCTATCAATAAATGATAATGGAAAGTCTTTCCATCTTCTGGTAGCTTCAATTTCTTTCATCAATGTCTTAAAATTTTTATTATACAATTTATTTACTTTCTTAGAATTTAGTCCAAGATACTTTATGGATTTTGAAGCCATTGTGAATGGGATCATTTCCCTGAATTTTTTTTATTCTAATTATGTTACTGGTATATAGGAGGGCTGCTGATTTGGGGGTGTTAATTTTATACCGTGCTTATTTACTGAATGTATTTATCAACAGTAGGAGATTTCTGGTGGAGTCTTTATGGACTTCATGTATAGAATTGTAGCATGTACAAATAAACTTTGATTTCTTCATTTCTAACTTGTGTTTCCAATATGTCTTTCGTTTGTCTTATTTCCTTGTGTTATTCCTGATTTTAATGGGAGTGTTTGAGATTTTATCCACTTGTGTATGTTGTTGCCTGTGGGTTTGTTAAATATTGCCTTTATTATGTTGAGCTATGTCCCATTCATCCTTAGATTCTCCAAGAATTTTTTCATGAATATTGGATGTTTACAAAGTTCTGTTTTGCATTTATTGAGACAATCCTATGGTTTTCTTCCTTATGATTGTTTATGGGGTAAACTACATTCATTGAGTTATGTGTGTGAACCACACCTGCATCTCTTAAGATGAAGCTGATTTGATCATTGTGGGTAAACTTTTTTTGTTCTTGCATTTGCTTATCAAGTATTACATTACTGATTTTTGCATATGTGTTCATAAAACAGTTAGCCCTATCATTTTCTTTGGGGGGTCTTGTTGGTATGTGTGTTTTCATTGTCATTAAACTCTAGGAATTTTTTATTAAATTTTTATTAATCATTTTTATATATTTTTTAATTATTTATTTAATAACCACATAATTAAAAGAAGCATTTCATGACAACAGCATTGACATATTCAATAACAATTTCCAGAGCTAAGATGCATCTGTTTCAAGATTGGTTGCAAATTTTAAGGTTTATAGTTGAATTCATACAGCTATACAAAATTGTACTCAGTATAAACCTTTAAGACATAAAATTAAATGAGGTTTTAAGCTTTAAAAAAGATCTCCATTTCATTATGAAAATACACAATTTCATGGAGAAAAAATCATTTTTAATGCAATTGACACTAAGATGTTTGCACATGCATTCCTAATCTCTATATATCTGATAATTACTAGTCACATTCAGTTACTTTCTGAGCTCCTTGGCATCTGAGCTTAGATATTGTCATCAGATAGATGTCAATGGTGATGTTTTTCACATCTACTAATTAGTAAGGAGAAAATTTTTATGCTTTGAAGAATTATTTTTTAATTAAAAAAAATTTAATAACCACATAATTAGAAGAAGCATTTCATAACAGTTTTAACATATTCATTAACACACGCCAGAGTAACGATACATCTCTTTCAAAACTGGCTGTAAATTTTTAGGTTCACAGTTAAATTAATACAGTTATATAATATTGAACTCAGTATAAACCCTGTAAGATATAAAATTGAATGAGTTCTTACCCTTTAAAGAAGACCTCCATTTCAAGATATGCTGTTTCCTACATTTTTAATATGATTTTAATTTTTTAGAAGCATATCATTACAGCTTTAACATGCCCAAAAACAGTTTCCAGAGCAAAGACACAGCTCCTTTAAAACTAGCTATAAAATTTCTAGGTTCGCTGTTGAATCAATACAGTTATACAATATTGAACTCAGTATAAGCCCTGTAAGACATAAAATGGAATGAGTTCTTAACCCTTAAAAAAGATCTCCATTTCATTCTAAAATATACTGTTTCTTACAGAAAGACCCATTGTTTTTGCTACTAACAAGTAGATGTGGGAGCATGCATCTATAATCTGTATCTGATTATTACTAGTCATAATCGTTTGCACTTAGATACTTGGTGCCTGTGTATGTCTATGAAGTCATCAGGTAGATTTCAAAGATAATGTTCATCACCTCTACTAATTAAACATGATGTAAACTTTTATGCTTCCTCCTCAAATATAATACATTTTTTAATATTTGCTGATTTTATTCTGTGTGTGTATATCACACAGAACATCCCAAACCGTGTTATTCAAATATACACATATTTCCCAGATGGCACCCTCCCATAGCCTCCCTCCCCCAACTAGAGCACTTATACTCTGTTATCCCTGACACTGTCCACTCTGTTGTCGGCCCCCCAGCTATTCTTCACTACTTGTCCAACTGATGAATCTAGTCAGCCTATCTAGAGGGATTTGTTTTAGGAAGGTCAGCTGTTCCTCATCTAGCAGCAATCAGTTGTCAATATTCCTTTAAATAAGATTGGGGTCTGCTGTTTATTTTTCCCAGTTCTATGGTGGGTTACTATGCTGGGTCCCTTTGGCCACCCTGGCCAACAACTCAAAAGAAGGTATCTCCTAACTGGCATTGTTGCTTGTTATGTAGCCTTTAGCTATACATATGGACTCTTATGAAATTATATTGGCCCCTTTAATCTTTGGTTATACTTTCCTATTGGGTGTTTATGGCCATACAGTTGGCCCAGATAAACCAATTTATTTTTACTCTTAAGGTCATTTGAGGATCAGTTCCTCAGGGGTCACATGGGCTTGGGAAGAGCCCTTTTACCAGTTCCGCCTAAGATAAGTAAAATGTCCTGCTCGACTGTGGCAGGGTTCACTTGGAAGCATGGAGGAAATGTTTCCTCTGTGTTGATGCTCCTCCTTTTAGACTGGACACTGGTTCATGTCCATCTTGTGGGGTCTCCGTGGCCTCCTTGATCAAGAGGACAGGTGACCCACCACATTTACAGGACATTTTGGGAGATGCTTATAGTCCCCTGGAACTAGTTGACCTAGGAGGGCAAGGAGCAAAAAGTGTCCTTTATGTCCTCCTGACCAAATTAGTATAGGCCTCAAAGTATGCTTGTTAAACATCCAAAAAAGTTAGTTCCATCAGTCTGGTACTTTTAATTACTGTGTGTCAAGTACATAAATCTTGGGCAAAGAAGAATTGTTCTCAGATAAACCTTAGCTAGACATATATTTCTTGATCTGGTATGTATAATTTGTCAGTAGGTTGTTGGACTAATATGGTTCCCTATGGTTTTTAAAACTTGCTAGGCATTATTTATCTCTCACATTTTCTAACCCCTCCATCAGTTTCCCCAATTAAGATGCCCCCATTTCCCCCATTTCTCCCTTAATAATACCCTTCTACTATGGTCCTACCTCTCTTGAGCTCCTTCTTTCCCTTTATCCCCCAGGTTCCTTGTATACTCTTCCCTCCCCCTTCCCTTAAACTAACACAGTTTTTATTCGTATCGCCCATATTAATGCCTACTTCCTATTGTTCTTCTCTTTCAGATTCTTTCTTTTCCTTTACCTTCCAGGTTCCTCTCAATTATCCTGGTTCCTGTAGTTATGTCTGGTTGCATACTTATTTATCAGATTCTGGTTCTAGGATCCACATATGAGGGAAAACATATGTGGAATTTTTTTCTGAGTCTGTGTTACTTCACTTACTATAACAGATTCTGGTTCCATCCATTTACCTGCAAATTTCATGATTTCATCTTTCTTTACTGCTGAATAAAACTCCATTGTAAAAATTAACCACATTTTCATTATCCACTCATCAATTGAGGGACACGGGATGCTTCCATCTCTTAGCTATCGTGAAAAGAGCAGCAACAAACATGGATGTACAAGTGTCTCTGCAATACGATGTTTTTTTTTTAATGAGTTCTCCACATTTCTTTACAGAGGGGTTAAATAAGTTTGCAGCCCCACCAGCAGTGGATGAGTATTCCCCTTTCCGAACATCCTCTCCAACATTTGGTATCATTTGTTCTTTTGATCTTAGCCAGTCTGACTGGGGTCAGATGAAATCTTAGAGTGGTTTTAATTTGTGTTTCACTAATTATTAGTGATGTTGAACATCTTTTAAGATGTTTCATAGCCATCTTTACTTCTTCTTTTGAGAACTCTAGCTCCTTAGCCCATCTTTTAATTCGGTTACTTCTTGTCTTGATTCTCTGTTTTATGAGTTCGTTATATACTCTGGATATTAAACCTCTGTCAGATGTGTTGCTGGTGAAGATGCTCTCCCATTCTGTGGGTGTTCTCTTCACTTCCCTGGTTGCCTCCTTTGATGTACAGAAGCTTTTTAGTTTAATGAAGTCCCATTGTTGATTCTTGATCTTGTTTCCTGAGCAGTTGGTGTCTGGTTTAGAAAATCCTTTCCTACACCTATATCTTGTAGGTTTTTCCCAATGTTTTCTTCTAAGAGTTTCATAGTTTCATGCTTTACATTGAGGTCTTTGAGCCATTTGGAATTGACATTTGTGCCGGGTGAAAGATATGGGTTTAGTGTCATTCTTCTACAGGTGTAGACCAGTTTTGCCAGCACCATTTGCTGAACATGCTGTCTTTCCTCCAGCTGATGTTCTTGTCCCCTTTGTCAAATATCAGCTGGCTGAAATTTCATGTACTCATATTTGGATCTTCAATTTTGTTCCATTGATATATGGGTCTATTTTGTGCCAGTACCATATTGTTTTTATGACTATAGCTCTGTAATATAGCTTAAAATCTGGTGTAGTAATCCCCCCGGCATTGCTCTTAGTGCTCAGGGTTGTTTGGCTATCTGAGGTCTTTTGTGTTTCCATATATATCTTAGCATGGTTTTTTCCAATTCCATGAAATATGTCATGGGGATTTTGATCGGCATTGTATTGAATCTATAAATGGCTTTAAGTAGAATGGTCATTTTCACAACATTAATTCTTCCAATCCATGAACATGGGAGGTCCTTCCATCTTCTGATGTCTTCCTCAATCTCTTTCTTTAAAGATTTAAATTTTTCATTCCAGAGATCTTTAATGTATTTGGTCAGGTTTATTCCGGGATATTTTAATTTTTTTGCAGCTATTGTGAAGGGGAGTGTTTCCATGTGCTCTTTTTCTGATTGCGTGTTATTGGTATATAGAAAGGCTACAGATTTTGTAGGTTAATTTTGGAACACGCCACATTACTGAACGTGTTAATCATTTCTAGGAATTTTCTGGTGGAATTTTTGGCATCTCCTAGATATAATATCATATCATCTGCAAAAGTATAATTTTATTGCTTCTTTTCCAATTATTACTCATTTAATTTCCTGCTCTTGTCTATTGCTCTTGCAAGAGTTTCAAGTACTATGTTAAAGAGAAGGGGAGATATTGGACAGCCTTTTCTGATTCCTGATTTCAATGGGGATGTTTCCAGTTTTCTCCATTTAGAATGATGCTGGCTGTGGGTTTGTTATATATGTCTTTAATAATGTTGAGGTATGTTCCCTCCAGTCCAATTCCCTCTAGGACTTTGAATGTAAATGTGTGTTGAATTTTGTCAAAGGCCTTCTCTGCATCTATTGAGATGATCATGCAGTTCTTGTCTTTGAGACCATTTATATGATTTATGACATTTATTGACTTATCTATAATGAACCATCCTTGCATCTCTGGGATAAATCCGACTTGATCATGATCTATGACTTTTTTGACATGTGTCTGTATGCGTTTTGCAAGTGTCTTGTTGAGAATTTTTGCAACTAAGTTCATTAAGGATATGGGTCTAAAGTTTTCTTTTTTTTTTTCTTTTCTTCTTATCATTACCTGGCTTTGGTATTTGATGCTGGCTTCATAGGAGTTTGGAAGTTCTCACTCTGTTTCTATCTTTTTGAATAAATTAAGTAGTATTGGATGTAGATCTTTTTTAAATGCCTGAGAGAATTCTGCTCTAAATCCATCTGGTCCTGGGCTTTTTTTATTCGGGAGGTTTTGTATTACTGTTTCAATTTCTTTTTGTGTTATGGGTCTGTTTAAGATGTTACTCTCTTCTTGGTTTAGTTTTGGTGGTTCCAATGCTTTTAGATATCCATCCATTTCATTCAGGTCTTCATATTTAGTAGCATATAGGTTTTTAAAGTATTCCCTTATAATGTTCTGTATCTTTCTGGTGTCTGTTGTGATGTTTCCTCTTTCATCTCTGAATTTGTTGATTTGGAGGTGGTCTTCCTTTCTTTTGGTTAACTGGGCTAGCAGTCTGTCAATTTTGTTTATCTTTTCAAACAACCAGCTCTTGGATTTGTTGATTCTTTGCATTGTTCTTTTTGTTTCGATTTCATTAATTTCTGCCCTGATTTTTGTTATTTCTTCTTATCTGCTGGGTTTGGTTTTCATTTGTTGTTGCTTTTCAAGTGTCTTGAGTTGTAATGTTAAATCACTTCTTTCTGTTCTGATTCTTTGGTGTAGGCCCTAAGATCTATAAAATTCCCTCTAATGACAGCTTTCACTGTATCCCAGAGGTTTTATTGTGTTGTATTTATTGTCTTTTTCATTTAGTTCCAGGAATACTTTTATTTCTTTCTTAATTTCTTTTTTGACCCATTCATCATTCATGAGTGTGTTTTTTAATCTCCATGTGTTCATGTGGTGACCAGGCTTCTTCCGGTGTTGATTGTAAGCTTTATTGCATTGTGTTCTGATGGAATGCATGGAATCATTTCAATCTTTTTGTATTTGTTGAGGTTTGTTTTGTGCACCAAGGTTCTATGGTGTACTGAAAGTATGTTCTTTGGTGCTTGGGTGGAATACTCTGTAGATGTCTGTAAGGTCCATTTGATATATGGCATTGTTTAATTCAGATGTCTCTCTGTTAAGTCTCTGGCCTGTTGACCTATCTAATAGAGATAGTGGGATATTGAAGTCTCCTACTGTTAATGAACTGGGATTAATCTGGGTCTTAAACTCCTGTAACATTGTTTTTATGAAGTTGTGTGCACCAGAGTTTGGTGAATATATGTTCATGATTGTAATATGTTCTTCGTTTATAGTTCCTTTGTTCAGAGTGAAGTGACCCTCTTTATCTCTTCTGATTAGTTTTAAAGTCTATTTTGTCAGGTATTAGAATTGGAATACCTGCATTTTTCTTAGTATCATTCACTTGGTATATTTTTCTCCATCCTTTTACCTTAAGATAGTGCCAGTCCTTGAAAATGAGATAAGTTTCTTGCAGACAATAAAAAGATGGGTTTTGTTTCTTAATCCATTCACCTAGTCTGTGTCTTTTGACTGGGGAGTTCAGTCCACTAATATTTAAAGTTAGTAATGAAAGATGAGTATTGAATCCTGTCATTTTTATTTCTGTCCACATTCTTGATATAGCAGTACTTTTCCACAGTTATACTTTGATTGAATTTCTTTCCACAAGCCTTGGGTATAGTCATTCCTTTCTTCAGCTCTTTGTATTGCTTCCAGAACTCTCTGAAGGGCTGGTTTTGTGGACATGAATTCCTTCAGCTTATTTATGTCATGGAATATTTTTCTTTCCCCTTCGACTATAATAGATATTTTGGCTGGGTGTAGTTATCTGGGTTGGCATCTGTGGTCATGTAAAACTGGGAATACTTTGGTCCACGCTCTTCTGGCTTTCATAGTTTGCACTGAAATCTCAGCTGTAATCCTAACAGTTTTTCCTTTATATGTGACTTGTTGTTTCTCTTTTGTAGCTTTCTGTATTGTCTCTTTGTTCTGTACACTTAGTGTTTTTACTATGATGTGTCATGGAGCATTTCTTCTGTTTGGTGTTCTATATGCCTCTTGGATTGTATGGGCATGTCTTTTTTTAATTTTGGGAAATTTTCTTCTATGATTCTGTTGAAGAACTGGTCCATGCCATTATCTTGGGATTCTTCTCCTTCCTGTATACCTATGATTTGTAAGTTTGGTCTTTTTATGGTGTCACGCAATTCCTGCATATTCCATTCTTGTGCTTTCTTAAATTTTTCATAATCTTCGCTTGAGTGGTCTAGTTCGTCCACTTTATCTTCCAGTCTTGATATTCTGTTTTCTATTTCATTCATCCTATTGGTGAGGCTTTCTCCTGTTGTTTCTAATTAGCTTACTGTTTCACTTCCTTCTTCATTTCAGCCTCAGTAGTCAACAATATTTCTAGCTCTTTTCTGAAATCATTCAGAAGTTTATCCCTATCTTCCTTCATTTCCTCGATTACTTTGTGTGTTCTTTAAATTCACTGAATTCTTTTATCATGTTCTTTTGAGTTCCATTTCTTGCATTATCTCTAAGGCATTCTCATTGTACTCCTCTAGAGGACTAATTGTATTTGGTGGGGATAAGTTATTTTGGTTTTTCATGTTATTATTTTTCTCTGTGATTTTGACATGTGAATTTATTTTTTAGTGTCTGATTCTTGTGTGAGACTCAAGTCTTCAAGTTTAGGTCTGCTTCTTTTTGTAAACTTTATGTAGCTTAGTGGTTTACTTTTTGGGCCTGAAAAGCTGGTTCTTCCAAGCTTCCGGTTCTCTCTTTTCGTTTCATATTGGTATGACCAGATTGCTTTGGTCTTCAAGAGTTCCCACAGAAGCCCAAGTCGGATGAAGACCAGATGCTCTCAGGCATTCTCCTAAGGTCTGGATCCCTCCAGGAAAGATTTTGGCGTTAGGAATTTGGGGGTTGGGCTTGCCTGGGAGCAGGGCCCAAGAAAGATGCTGGTCTCAGGTAGCTGGTGGCCCTGACACTCAGAGGTGAAAAGGGAGATGGGGGTGGGAAGAGGCCCCAAGGGCACCTGGGGACTGCACTGAGGAACTGGGTTGGTCTGGATGCGAAGGATCGGGAAGCCAAAAGGTCAGCTCCGGGGTCTAGGAAAGAGGCTGGTGGGTTGTGCAGCTTAGGGAAACAGAGGGATGCAAGGGCAGGACCAGGCTCAGAGAGCTCCCGGGGACCTCCAGAAGGAACTGGGTCCTTCTGGATGCAAGGGATCAGGAAGCAGTGGGGGCCCCAGGTGGAGACGTCAGTCCCAGGGTCCAGGAAAGAGGCTGTCAAGCCATGCAGCCCAGGGAAGCAGGGGGAGGTGAGAGTGGGACCAGGCCCAGAAGGCTCCTGGGGACAGACAGTAGGAGCTGGGTTGGTCTGGGTGCAAAGGATCAGGAAAGAGTTTTGGTTTCCCTGTTGTCTGGGGTACCAAGACAAGGAATAGGACAGGACCCAGGCTAGGAGGAGAGATGGGCAGGGGAGATGGGAGGGTGAATTAGGCTGGCGGTATCAAGGCATGGAGGGCGCAATTGACTTACCTGGAGAGAGGCTGGTGGGTGTGCAGGCCCAGGGAAGCACAGGGATATGAGGTTGGGACCAAGCCAAGAGGGCTCCTGGGGACCTGGAGAAGGAACTGGGTTCGTCTGGATGCAAAGGATCAGGAAGCAGTGGTGGTTCCCTGGTGTCTAGGGCACCAAGATAAGGAATGGGACAAGACCCAGGCTAGGAGGAGAGATGAGCAAGGGAGAATGAGGCTGGGGGAGTCAAACTCTAAGACGTTTTAAAATTCCTTTGTCATTTCTCCCTTGATCCAGTTTTCATTCAGTAATATTATTCAGTGTCCATGAATTTGTATACTTTTTCCCATTTTCGTAGTTGTTGATATGTAGCTTTGTTCCTTTATGGTGAAATAGAATACAGAATGATATTTTAATTATCTTAAATTTGTGCAGATATGCTTTGTGTCCTAATATGTGAAATTTTTTCGAGAAAGTTCAACAGGCTGATGAGAAGAAAGTGTGTTCTTTAATATTTGTGTGAATGTTATGCGGATTTCTGTTAGGTCTGTTTAATGGCAAGGTTTCTCCAGATTTTTTTTTTAAATCTGGTTGACCTGTCTATTGTTGAGAGTCGGGTATTGAAGTCTCCCACTATTACTGTGTTGGAGTCACGGAGTCACTTTGTGTTTTTTATCTAACAACGTTTATTTCGTGAAATTGAGTGCCCCAGCAGATGGTGCATATATGTCTGTGATTGTAATATGTTCTTGGTATATTTTTCCTTTAACGGGTTTCAAGGCATCTTCCCTATCTCTTCTGACTAATTTTAGTTTGAAGTCTATTTTGTTGGATATTAAAAAAGCTACACCTACTTGCTTCATAGTTCTGCTTTTTGAGAATTTCTTTTTCTATCCTACTATGTTAAGGTGATTTTGATAATTTTTATTAGGTGTGTTTCCTGGAGACAGCAAATCAATAGATCCTATTTTCTAATCCAATCAGTCTGTGTATTTCTAATAGGAAGATGAGACCATTAATGTTGAGTTATTGTTGACCAATGATTATTAAATTCTGTTATTTTGCTGTTCTAGTTCTATTTGATTAAACCTCTTTTGGTTAAATGTTGTGGAATATTTTGTTTATTCTTTGTGGACTAGAGTGTGGTTTATCTTTTTTTCAGGTTTATCTTTTGTTCATCTGAGTAGGGCTGGGTGTTCAGTTTGTGGCCCACTTCATGTTGATGTTCACATGGTGTGTGTATTAGTCAGGGTTCTCTAAAGAAACAGAAGTGGTAAAATGATTATATATGTGTGTGTGTGTGTGTGTGTGTGTGTGTGTGTTTGTATTTATTAGATTATTTTACAGGATAGAGTCCAAGTAGTCCAACAATGACTACTCCACACTGGAGAGGCTGAGAATTTGGTAGTTTCCAGTCAAGGGGACTGGATATCTCAGCAGTCCCAACCTAGCACTGAAGGCCTGATGGATTCTGGGACATCTGCCAGTCTTCAGTCCACATTAGAATCTGAAGAAGTTGGTGATAGCATTAAGTTGAACTCAACAATGAGAGAGAAAGCAACCAGCAAAAAGCAAGAGCTCCCTTCTGCCATGGCCTTTTATATGAGCTGCCATCAGCCACATTTAGGGTGAATCTTCCAGCTTCAAATAATCCAATCAAGAATGTCTCTCTGATTTCAGTTAATCCCAGATCCAATCAGGTTGACACCCAGCATTAGCCATCATTTAAAGTAATTTTCTATTCCTTCCACACATAAATATGTACATGTACATGTCCAAATCTATAGTATTTTTTTAAAAAGAGGAATTTCACTACTTTGATATTACATAAATATTGCTGCTCACCAACTAAAATGTTGTGTATGCTTTCTTAATTTTTAATATTTATTTTATGTGTATGAGTCTCAGTTAAGCTAGGGATACGTGCAACTTTTGAGTTAAGGTTCCATGATTGTCTCCTCATACTCCTGGAATATCCATATGTGCTATGTGCTTGCTAAGTGATAGGTGGACAGGTTGGATGATAGGTAAGGCTGGGAGAACTCCCAGGTCTGAGTGGCACAAGGAGCCTGACAACCTTAGCAGGTGTATTCTCTCTTTTAATCATACCCACCCTAACAATGAAATCAAGTAGTTTTAAGAACATGAAAACATTAGTGATGTGTGTGTGTGAGTGTGTGTGTGTAATACTTGTATCCCAATTATATTTTTGTTTTATGTGCACAGTACCAGACAAAACATTATGTTGCAAAATGGAAATGAAAGCAGCAAGTACGCTGACAATCTAATATTCTGTCGTGCCCAGTGTTTTTAGGAATTCTTCAAAATTTTATGCTCAAATAACCTCACAGATGAATAGTATTATAAGATGCCATTGTGCTCCTGAACTACTGAAAAGTGAGAATTGCCACAAGTCATATTTTATATGTTTAAAACATTATAGAATCTCATATTTAGACTCTATCTACAAAATTTATTTTTCAGGTGTATTTCTGTAGGTTCATTCACTGGAGAAAATATATTCCCACTCATTTTCCCATTTAGCTCTAGTCAATTGTAACATAGGAAAAAACTTGTGCCAAACACTTCAGTAATATTTCATCTGTGCTAAAATAGTGTTCACTATGTATCTTATTTTTCAACTATTTCCTTTACAACTCTGATTCAAAGAGTGATTAAAACAACTGAGCATTCAAAATGGCAGCCTACAAGAATATGTTAGCTTCTTTAGAGCAATCATTTATCTGTGCAGTGATAATTCATATCCTTAGGTCCTATCTCCAAAGATTCTCATTCCATTGGAGAAAATCTTTAATTGTAATAGATTTAGTTACAGGTGGTTAGTAGTTCACATGTTGGCCAACCACATTTTATGGCTCTTTGTACGAACATTAGGAAATCTTGCTACCTTCTTACCATTTAAAATAACACTTTCCATATATCTTTAGTAGGCTGGACTCCTAAGGTCTACCTAACAAACATAGCTTAAGATTTAATTTGTATCACAGCATATCTGTAGAAAGTATACATACTTAATGTACAAGCATTTTAACTTTCTTCAGAAAATTGAAAATTTTGTAACTTAATGAAGCTATTCTCAGATTTGACATTATTGATATAACAATTGAATTTGCAATAGATTATTTGCTTTTACCACCGAAGTATGACTTTATCTCTGAATTTCCCAGCTTTGGAGGCTTGAATTCACACTTCCTTCATACCACAATTGTTTGCCTAACATAATGTTTTTTTCTGTACAGTGCTACACCTATTCACTTTTATATCCTTGCCCTCTTTAACCTTTATCCTCTGTGCAGAAGATCAAAGGATCCTCAATAAATATCTGTTGGATTTAACTTATTATTTCATTAATTGTAAAGATGTCACATGTGTTTTGTAGAAAGTATACATATTGTGGAAAATGGCAGTCTGGTGTGAACAATCATATTTTAAAAATTATTGTTTAAAATATTTTTAAATGTATGAACTTTTCAAAAAGGTAAAATAAAAAAAAAGTAAATAGATACTACGTTTTCCTAGTTCGACTCCTGTTCCCAGGAAATTATGATTGTGAATAATATTTAAAGTAATTTTCTATTCCTTCCACACATAAATATATACACGTGCATGTCCAAATCTATAGTATTTTTTTTAAAAAAGAGGAATTGCACTACTTTGATATTACATAAATATTGCTGCTCACCAACTAAAATGTTGTGTATGCTTTCTTAATTTTTAATATTTATTTTATGTGTATGAGTGTATTGCCTGCATAAATGTAAGTGCAAATGTGCTGTGCAATGATGACAGAGGTCAAAGAGAGTTTATGATTCCCCTAGAATTGGAGTTACAAATTGTTGTTAGCCTCTAAGTGGGTGCTAGCATTACAACCCAGGTCTTTGTAAGAGCAGCCAGTGCTCTTAAACACTGAATAAACTCTTTAGCACCACTTTCTTAAATTTAGATAACAGATGTAATTCATTCATTTGAATTTAACATTTGCTTAGTAATCAATCGAAACATATTTTTGAATCTATAAATTAATCACGCAATTCTTTGTAAACAAGAAGCTTTTGGTTGACTTCATTTATTATAGAAATTAAATCAGACTATTATTCCTTTCCGTAAGATACTATAATTTCAGAATTATAATGAACTTACCATTTTGTTTTGGATTAGTACACAAACTTTCTTTTTTTGATACTACACAAACCAAGATCAGTTTCACCAGACATGCAAATAATAATGACTTATGTCTTTTATTTATTACAAATAAATAGAAGTAGTAGTCTTTTCAAGTGATGCCAATTCTCAATTCATTTTGTTGAACCAACAGACTCAGACTTACTTAAAGTTTTTCTGATACTTCAGGGAGTCTGCACCTACACTTTGTTTTGGATAGCAGGACACTGATTCCTACTGCCCTCACAAGGGCAGACGCACAGTGGTTGAGTTTTAATGGCAACACCTAATGAATTCTCCGAAAGAAGAATAATGGCAAGGAATCTCAAGGTCAGCAGTGTTTTCTTTGAGAAAGACCCAGCAATAGATCTGAGCAGCCCTTCAAGTGCACACAGTATCTGGCTCTACTCTAACTGAAGTTAACAAAGATTTCTCTTTCTTTTTCCTTGTCTTTAGTATTATATGTTGAGCAAGACAATTTCAGTACTAGAAAAGGGATAATCCCAGAAAAGGGATTTTTAACATATTGACATTTGGTTCAAAGGAAAGGTTACAAGAAAACAAACAAGATCATAGCCTAACAATTTTCCCATAGGTAGAGTATGAGAATTTGGGCTAATAAATTTGTTTTCAACAGAAAAAAGATATGATGACTCAAGGACCTAGAGTAGAGATTCAAAAATTACAGAATGGATTATAAGAGTGGCTTGAAGTTACACTGGTTTGAGTTCAGGGTATTTACTATCTCTAGGGATTACACGTAAAATTAGAAATTTTAACATAAACCAACAAAAGCTGAGCATTTTCCTGCAAAAAAAAAATAGAGTTTGGAATAAATTCTTCAAGAGAGCAATTAAGCATGACTGTAAGTAGGGCAATTTTATAAGGAAAGCAAAAATGACCCAAAATGTATAAGAAAATAGCTAGTCTGAATTAAGATTAAACTGTGTGTAGGGAGAAAAAAAAAACAAAACAGATGGCCTGCAAATTTTCCATTTAGTTAACTTTCTAGGGTTTTTTTAAAGTGCAGTTAAAGATCTCTGAATACTTTTTGTACATGTCTTAAAAGTTACTTTCATGTATTTATACCATATTTCTGTGTTCAGAGAAATGAATCTGTCACTCTCTTTCTCTTCCTCTCTCCTCCTTCCTATCTTTCCCCTCCTCCTCCTTGTCCTGCTTCTTCCTCTTTCTCCTCCTGCTTATTCTTCATCCCCTTTTCCCAATGGATGAGTAAGAATTATTTCTATGCTTTCAGGTTGTTAAATGCAGGTACTTACATTCTATATTACCACAAACTATTAGAAAAAGAAGTATCTTAGAAGTATATGACTTTATTTTCTGGAGTTGGGTAAGATAAACACAAAAATCCAGTTACTGAACTTGTTAGTTGAAGAGATTGGCCTACCTTTTCTCCATGCTAAGATATGAGAATTGCTATAAGAACTTATCCTGCAAAATCTTTCCTCACATCTTTGTGAAGAATTTTATATTTGAAAGGTCAGAAACTTTCATCTGAAATATTAACATTCTGATAGCCCAAATGTTACTATTAATGAACTAGCTGCACTTTTATCTATGGTCAATCTCTCCTTTTGCACTAGGTCTCTTCCCTTCTCACCTACTCTGAAACTTTGGTCTAGCAATTAATCACCTCAATTTTATGTTGTCAACTTTTCTCTTTCTAATTAATAATTCCCATCAGCATGATTTTTTATATTCCCTTACTATGATTTTGTTGATCTATTCCTGAAAGTACATACTGTATATTAAAATTCTCTGTTGACAGAGGATTCCAGTTATGGTCCCAATTAAAACATACTTGTGTTTATTCCTGAAGTCATCCCTTGCCATACATCTCTTAAGCACATTTCAAATGTACCCCTCAAGTGGTGCTAGTTGAAAGCTTCAATTCTCAGTTCTCATCTTAATTTACCATATCATCTGTATTTGAAATAGTGAAGGAGACCGTTTTCCTCAATAACTTTTCTTCATTGAGCTTCTCAGGTACCATATTCCCCTGATCCCATATATTTTTCCTAGATCTTTGTTAATTCTCCTCCGCACCACATTGTTTATTTTTGGAATTCCTGAGAAGTCAGTCTAATTTGATAATCTCATCTTAAGATTTTTTAAATAGTATGTATATGCCATCAATACCCTCATGAATTTCAAGTCTAGGTATCTCTCCCAAATTGTCTGTCTGCTTATTCAACATCTTCATTAGGGTGTCTGCTACACAGTTCACTTTTTATACTGAATTCTGTTCTGTTCCTCCTTTTATTTTCTTCATCAACACCTTTCTACCACTCAGTAAAGGCAACTTTATCATTACTGTTGTAAAGCTACAAACTTAAGACTCATTATTTTCTCCCACACTTCATATCTAGTTAATCTGAATAAGCAATTAGCTATACCTTGAAAATGTGCTATAGATTCTGATTCTTTTTCATGACTTTCACTCCTATGGTAATCTTTTAAATGAGAATTACTGATATTCTCCTAAGTGACTTCTCTGCTACTGTCTTCTTTGTCCTCTATGGTATATGTAAGCATAGTTCTACCAGGTCACTCCTCTGGTGTACAACATTTATTGGGTCTCCATTTTACTCAGAGTAAAATTGAATATTAATAATATGGCCTGTAAAGTGTTGTCTAAATCAACTCTCCCTATATCTTAACCCCTTGCATTATCTTATTGAAGTTACATCAACTCTTTTCCTTCTTGCTCATTCAATTCTAGTCATAATGACATCCTTACTTTTAGTTATTTTTGTTGTTGGTAGCCGTGGTTTTGAACTGCCATATGTTCTATGCTGCTGTATTCCTTAAAACTCCAAATAGTCACAACTTATCTTTTCAAATATTTCATTTTCACATACTAATTTTTGACAAGGCCTATTCTATCCTTAACATTATTATATATTTAGTTATTTAATTTATTTATCTGATTATTTACTTCTTTATTTAAGAGTGCTGGGAATTCAAACTCAGGGTCTTCCATAAATGAGGCAAATCCTAATTAGACATGTTCTCACCTCCATTGCATTTAAAAGTCTAAACGTAACCCAGTAATTCCCAATCTCCTATTATCATTCTAGATCTTTTTCTTCAGCAACTAACATTTCCTAATTGTCAGTGATTTTCTTCTTCTATACAGTTTTTGGTTTGTCTCATCAAATGAGAACGTCAGTAACTACTGAGATCTTTCTTCCCTGATATATCACAAAGTCCTAGATCAGGAAAAAGTGCAGTTTACAAATTCTTAGTCAATATTTATTCAGTGACTAAATGAAGAATCAAGTAGTCTTCATATTTGTATAGAATATTAGAGTTATGAAAATTTCATAAATCATTTAATCTTTAATTATCCTGTTAAATAACAGAATTTATTATTCTACCTTTGTAGATGTAGAAGTGATAGTTCAAGGACGAAATATATTGCCAGCAAAATATAACAAATTAACAATTTGACAGCCATTAACCAATCAACAGGACATAATTTATCAGTAATAATCAAGATCCTGAGAAAATGAATCCAAGTCAATTTTCTGGATTCAGTTACAGATTACATCTATGAAGCAATTTGTTTGAGTACTATGAGAAAATCAAGTGTGGAAGTGGAACAAATATTTAATACACGCAGAAAAATTATTTTTCTTATCGGAAAGCTTTCATGTGAATTTTTACACTAAGCTTCTTATATAATAAGGCAATAGACTATTTCTAGTCAAATCTTGTGTGATTGTGATTATTATTCTTTAGATACTATGATATGTGTATATATATATGAATGAGTTTGTGATTCTGTATGTGTGTTTCATTTCTAGTTAATTGTGGAATTTTTATCTCTATTATCCTAATTTTAAAATGTTAAATATTTTTAGATAGAAAATGTTCTGTTTTATTTAGATCTCTGCAATATCTAATTTGTACACTAATTTGTATAGCTAAATATGAAGTCAGAAAGAGCATCTCACTGTGGAAAATGTCAAACATTGCCTTCCAGAATATGAATATTTTTCAGTCAGTCAAGTGAGACTGAAAGCCTCCATGACTGCAGAATGTAGAATTCCCAAACAAGAGCAAGGTAAGAGTGGTATGTTCATTCATGATAACAGTGAAAATGTAATAAATATCAACCTGCCCCAGGAAGTAGTAAAAATGCTGTGCATGAAATAATTCACTGAACTCACATCATTGAAATCTATGAGTTAATTAGTATTAATATGCCCATTTTGAATATCATGAAATATAGACATAGAGAGGTTTAATAACGTACTCATGAGAAGAGTCTAGTCATGGCAGAAGCAACAGCTTAATTTTTAACAATTCTAAGTGACCAAAGTAGCTTTATAAACTCACCAATCATATATTTTCTTGTAGTTTCAATTAATTTTCTAGAAAATATTTACAAGCAACAAATCAGTAGTTATTTATTTATAAAATGTCATTAATTATGTTTTGTTGTTATGATAAAATACCATGATCAAAATAAACTTAAGGAAGAAATTTTATTTTGATTTAGGGTTCCAGAGAGTTGGAGTTCATAATGGCAAGGACAGCATCAGGTGGCCATATCAGGAAACTGACAGATCACATCTTCAACCATAAATGCCAGAAGAGAGAGGAAACTGGAAGTGGGTCAAGGCTATCACCTCTCAAAGCTCACCACAAGTGGAAGTTCCTCCAGCAAGGTCACACTTTCTAAACCTCCCAAAACAGCACCAACAAGTAGTTATATACCTGAGCCTTTAGGAGTCAATGTTCATTCAAAGTACTACAATAGAGCCACTTGAATATAATTTATCTATGAGAATATCTACAGTCTAGTGAAGGCAACATATAGGTAATATACATTGTATCACTATCTTGTCATCCCTGAAGATGACCTCTAGGAAATAAAACACTGATTCAAAGGAAATAAAAATTTCAAAGACATGCACCCCTTTTTCATTTCACAATTCTTAAATCACATAAAGTTTATTTCAATTCACAATTCTTTTGAGATTTCAGCATACGGATTACTTTAAGTGTCTTCGATTCTAACTTAATATATTGTTCTAACAATAGTAATCAGTCACACTATTATATTAGTGGCCCACATTAAAATCTTACTAAGTTGTTAAACATTCAGAAGGTATGGAGATGCAGTTTACAAAGTAAAATATTGACCAGGACAGAGAAAAAAAATAATGTTGTGGAAAATATAAAATTTATCAGTTTTGAGGAATAAGCTTTGTTTCCATCAATATAAGGTACAATTGAAAAATCTTATATAAGCCTTCAGATGACTCTTCAATTGTATTTTTATCACTCTCCCAACAACATTCTCAAAGTGGCAAACAGGTAAAGTTTGTGTGGAAATGTGAGGTAATTGGAAAACAAAAATAAAAGCATGCCTTATAAGGTATTTACTACAATTTATGGTGATTTTTATTCATAAAATATATTTATAGCTAAATGAGATATTCAACAGAGTCAAATGGAGTATCCTCACTTGCTAGGCATAAGCAAGCAATGCAATATTAATTTTGACACATTTTATGTTGAATTCCACCAATTTAATGACCTTAGTCACCCATAACTCATTATTCATGCACTCTTTTTGAAATGTATTTGTTACTTTCCCACCTTTCACAACTTGACCTCATTAATTTTCTTGCCTGCTGTTTTTCCTTTCCTATTCTTTTGTCCCTAGAATAACCACACCTTCAAAATTGGCATTAATCTAAGATATATTCCTTGGGCAAAGTAATAGAACACTCTGGGATGTGAAAATTCTTTTGATACTGTATCTTGACAAAATACTTGTTTTCTTCAATAGTAATGAACGTAAGGGTCAGGATTGGCAGAGTAACTTTGAAAATAAATATGTTCTGGTTTTGTAGACTCTGGGAGGCAAAAGTGATCTCACAAGTGATCCAAATTAAATACTCATTCAACATGAGAAACTCTTCTATAACATGCCAGTAAGAAAACATTTCAACTTCACTTAAACCATTTACAGGAATGAGGAAGCTCACTTTCTCAGAGAAAGCTCTAAGAAGCTGAATATTTTAGTGTGAGGCTTTAGAAAGATTCACTTTTCCTCTACTGAAATGTTTCACGTCATCTTCAAAATTCCCATCTCTTTGTACATGCTTCCTCAGCTTTGTCAGTGTGGAATGAGTCTAAATAATGGTGGTATGATTTCTGAAAAATAGCATATTGCTTTCTCAAAATTTCTCTTCTGAAAACTAAAATTTTATATTAAGGTAGTCAGACACATATCATTTTCAACAGCACATTGCTCATCTTTTTCCAAGTTTAAGACTTTTTTATATTATTTTTCTTTTCAAAAATATTTTTATTGAGCTTTTAAAATTTCATACAATATTTCCCAGTCAAATCCAGACCCTTGCCCCATCCATGCCTCCTCCTATACCCCCACCAAACCCTATGCACTCTGCCATACATGCTGAGTCCTGTTCATTCAGGTGTTGATACCAAAATGTCCTTCCATGTAAATGCATCCACTGGAGTCTAGTCAGCCCATCCAGTGGTCATATTTAAGTCATACTGTCCCTCACACTGCAGCAATCAATCTCAAGTAGTTCTCAATCTAGGGCTGGCCTGCCACCTATTTCTCACCTCCCCTTTTGGTCTTTGTTTAATTGAGCTGACATGGGTCCTGCATTTGACACTACCACTGCCACAGGCATGCATGAGCAAGCCACCATTGGCCTGGAAGACTCCACCCCCTTATGTTCATGAACCAGCTCTGGCTCTTACAATGTACATGGAAGCCTCATTGGTGAGAGTTGAAGGGTGCATTAGCCCTTTCTCTAACCCTTATTCTGCTATATTCCATGAGCCTTTGTTGTAGAGATTTGACTGCAGATGTGTCACTTAGTACTGGGCATTTTCCAGGCATATGTTCTCTGTGCATGAACAGATGTGCAACTCTGCAGTAGCCTCTGTCCATTGCAAAAAGAAGCTTTTTTTGAGTAGTGCTGTACAACGTTTGTCAGTCTAAGGGAATTCTCTTCTGTTTGGCACTGTGTTCCCTGACAAGCAGCTCCAAGGTATACATATGCATTAATGTTCAAACACTCTATGTGCATTTCTCATATGGTTTGTAGGGCATCACTTTCCCCTCTAGGTCTCATAGCCCCTACAGATTCACTCATCTCTACTCTTTTTTCTTTTTTGCATCTGGCCTCCCAGACCCCACCTAGTCACAGTGCCCCCATTATCCCCACTCTCCCCCCAATACCTCCCAAATATGCCACCCAAATGCTGAATTTATCATTTTGTCTTTGTTTATATAAGCACAGCTTAAGTAAGGCCTTTATCTTTTAAACTTTAACCTAATATGATCAAAAACAAAGCATTGAAGAAATGTTTTCAGAATTCAGCAACCATTCATTCATTATTTTTAATAGAGTAGTTATCAACATTATCCCCTTAATGTACCTTAATATTTTCTAACAAGTCATAATAAGAAAAATTGTTAAATATATTACTATAAGTCAATGTAGCTTCTATAAGTCTAGAAAATGAATCATAAAAGGATAGGTCATAATCATTGCATGATGTTTCTTAAGTTGATCACTATTGTTTCCAGTAATGACCCTGCTCTATTTAGCAAGTCTATTCTAAAAGCAATCAGTAGAAATCCATACTATACAAAAATTCAAAATTTACAAAAAAATTACAATTTTTTTCTTGTCAGTATTAGGATAATGATTCTTTGGAGACAGAGTCCCAGTCTAAACCTAGTACCTCACTATGTAGCAATGGCTGACCTCAGGAGAGTATCAGTCTTCCTGCCTTAGAACCACAAGTACTGGGAAGCATGTAACTTATCCAACACCATATGAATCATTTCTATGTGACATAAACTCTAAAATATATCATCCTTATACTGGAAGACATCTGGATGCAGATATGCTTCATCTGGGATTAGAAATTTAAGCTAATATAAATGTATTAAAACAGTCAATTAGTATCCAAGGCCAAATGGACACAATTACATTTTGCTATTGTGCTAGATAATATCTTGGAAGTTTACAAAACCATAGTAAAAGGCAAGATTTATAGTGCAAATAGTAGTCTAGGTAGGTGTTTTGGAGATTGACATTCTAAAAAACAATAGCAAATACCTCAAAACTTTAATAGACTGAAAATATAGAGCTTTTTTTCTTGTAATTTAACCATCTCAGTTTTCTACATCTGAGTTAAAAAATCCCACTTACTATTGGATTCATATTGTTTTACGATTCCTAGGGAGACATGGACATTTATTTGTCTATTCACTCACATAGCGTGCTGGCTGCAGACCAAAAAAATAACTGCACTAAAGTTTAGCTTGATGAACCAATGAATTTAATGGGATTACTTATAGTGACATTTGTGAACAGTTACTTGAAGGAGACTAGGGGACCCAAAGGCAGCTACATTGATGAAAACTCCACATCTTCATCAATAAGGGTTAATCTTTAGAATTCCCTGCTCAGCTTGCAATGCCACCAAAATTTTCTCTCCCCAAGCAAATTTTACTCCTTATATAATCTTAGGAAGTTATGTTGTGAAACATAATTCTTTGAATTTCCTGAGACTTGTAAGTTTCTTGAGCATCCTGAGCCTTGCAATCTTTATTATACAAGTTTACCAGCACTTATGATTTATTTGCTGTCATCCAAGAAGGAATGTTTCAATTCTCAAGAAAAAAAGACCTAATAATGACTATTTTAGAAACATTTTATGTTTAAAAATTATAATTAAGTCTAAATATAGTGAAAGTATAGTGACAGGATGTAATTTACTAAAAGTAGGACTCCTCATTTCACTTTTCAGCTCTCATTTATTGCAGAGAACAACAAATATTTGCTACAGTCACCAGTGTACCTGAATGCTTCTAGTAAGAGGATGTTTTCCCAAAATCTTCTCTATAGATATAGATGAACGCTCATGCTCGGCACTCATCATTTCATCAGAATTTTTTCAAAAAGGGGCTGTCATTCCACAGTTTACCTGAACAGTGCATCCATCACACATGCAGTATATGAGGCATGTGCTATTCAAATTGAGGGAAGCAATTAATAAGAACTAATGCCACACTGTGAGTGAGGTTATTTCAAAAAGTGATATAAGTATATCCAAAACATCAGGAACCAGCAGAAGCTAGAGTTATATAAATTGTGGAAGCTTCATAATCAAATATTTATAGCTCTCTGCAGTGTTTGAAAAATTAAATTATTAAAAGCAAATATTGAGCAAATAGGTTATCATCAATCTCAATAAAAGTTACATTTCACTATCACTGTCACATTATTACTTTTTTGCTTTCAGTCTTTTAAGATTGAAGAGAATGATAACAAACTCTGGTAACAAATCAAAGCTTTTCAATGTAATTTATTTTGTGAGTAATTTCTAATTGATTCAGACTGATGGGACTGCACATTTTGATGTATTGCTGAAGCACAAGATACTTGGACCAAGTAAATTTCTAAGCTCCTCTTCTTGAGAGAAAAATGGCTGCTATATTTCATGTTGTCATTTTTAGCTGTAACAATGTAGTTGTATACCTGTGTGGATTCTTTAAAAAGAATACCAAACAATGTGTACACCTGTAACCATCTTGCCCACTTATCAAAATCCAATTAGAAAGGCCCAACATTCTTTTTTTTTTTTTTTTTGCTCAAAATGAAAGATTTAAGCAATCCAGAGAATTAACCGAAAAGTAGGAATTTCATATATAAAAAGCAAAGTTGCCTAGCAACATCACTCAGCCACCTGCAGTTCAGAGTTCATATCTTGTTAACATCACTAAAATTAGAACAATGCAATGGCTTGTTTCTGTATTTTTGTTTTATCATTTCTGTTACTGTTGAGATCTGCTTTGTGCTTCGCTTAAAAATCCTGAATGTTGTATTTCCAAAACATAATTCTGGACCTAGTTTCCAGTATTTTGAAAATGCGAGTGCGCGCGGGGGGGGGGGGTTGAAGATTGTGTCTGTGTGTCTTGTCTCCTCAAAGGTCAGAAGCACTTCACCTCAATTCAGTGACAAATTGCCTTATTTTACAGAAGATATAACACTGGAATTCGAAAACAGCTGTGTCTGACATGCCTTTGGATTTTAACTGAAGATTCCCATCCAGTGTTTATGTTCCCTGGCCGATAGAATATTGTTTTGGTTATGGGACAAAGGATAAAATCAAACATTTTTTTTCATCTTTCATCTCATCTATTCTAGGATGGAATATCCCCAGAGGTCTAAGTCTGAAGTGCTCTTTTCAAATCTCACAACATAATGAGGACCCCTCTGTGCAGCTCTTGTACCCCTTAAGGTAGGCATTATGCCATCTGGCTGACAAGCCACCTGTCATCTTTGGTGTCCTCTGATGTACTAGGAAAAAGAGGTGTCCCTAGGCCTTGTAAAAGACTTGAGATGTACTTACTTAACATACACTTTAGAGGCCTCCAGCATTTTTAAGCCTGGAACAAGTCTATAGCATAATATCATGATCCTCCCATGACCCAGTTCTCTGTAATTCCAAACACTTCTTATAAAATGTGGATAATGAAAATGTGGTACATTGTATACAGTGGAGTTCTACTCAGCTATGAGGAAAGAAAAAAATTATGAAATTTGCAGGTAAATCGATAAAACTAGACACTGTTATACTAAGTGAAGTAACACAGACTCAGAAAAACAAAAGACATATGTTCTCCCTCATTTGAAGATTTAGCATGAATACCTTATGTGTGAGTATATATCCTAATGTAACATCAGGAGCCAGGAAAATGGAAAGAAACCACTGAGGTGAAGGGAAAGAAACAGCCAAAGAGAGGGGTATAGTAGGGAGCAGATGTTACCAAGATAGTGAAAATTGGGATGTTCCAACAGGGAAGGGAGGTGGGAAGGACATGCAAGAAAACATGGAAGTAAATGAGAAGAAGGAACTCAAGAGGGGGGATAAAAAGAGACAGGTAATATCAAGGTGGAAAACGGGGAGGCTGGGAACACATAATCTGGGGAGGGAGGAGGGAGGTTAGACAGGGAGGAGAGGTAAACAAGTTTTAGTTAGCATAAAAAGCAAGAAGCAACTCTATTAACTCATTCCCCCCTCCTGAAAATACACATACAATATCTGTACCTGAGTTCATACATGACTGTACCTGAAGTCTATATAACAAGGAACACGGTGACAGACAGGAGAAATCTCCCTTTGAGTTGTTGGTTAGGGTAGTCCAAATGATTCTCAAAATAACATTGGCTATTGCCACAGCTTTTGATTACCCCCAGGACTAGACGGTAGGATTCTATTGCTGAAGACAGGATGTACTTTGAATATAGGACTTGGACAAATGGAAATGGAACTGGAACTGACGTGGAACCTTCTTCCCTGAAGAGTAGCTCTCATAGTTCTAGAGGATACTATGCAAGCTGCTAAGGGAGAAAATCAATCAATGGTCCAGCGCAGCTCCAAAGCCTAATAACCACATCTACTGGCACAAGAAAATATCTCTGTTCGTGCAGCAGTGGCATTTTCATCTAGAGGGTTAATCAAAAGCTATTTACTTAGACTTAAAGTCCTCTCAGTGGGAAAGATTTCATGGGTGGCACTGCAAATATAGCCAAATACACATGGCTGGAGCCATCATAGATCCTAGAGTAAATCCTATCTCTGTCGTGTCTCTAGACAAATGAAATTTCTTACTGTATGATAAATATGGGTACTGATATTTACAGTCAAGTATACCATATACTACTTATCAAAGAACTTTCTTTTTGAAACAGATGGAGGCTATTACAAAATTCCACAACTGGTCGCACACAGAAAATATATGCCTGAGATATTCTGAGACCTAAGCGACACATCTACAGTGGAACATCTACACCTAAGGCTCATAGAACACAAGAGTACAGGGTGTAGAGATAACACTAATACATCCCTGAACTCTCACCAGCCAAGTGTCCTTATACAACATAGTGTAATGCACATAGAAGGCCACAAATGGCTAACTTTTACAGAACAAGACTGCAGTACATGTCCTGCATAGGACTATATTAAACCTCACCTACCCAAGGCTCAGGGAACATTGCTGAAGAGGGGGAAGAAAGACTGTAAGAGCCAGGGATAGTGCATGAACATTAGGAAAATGAAGAATTCAAATCACTATGATCTTTCTCATATAAACTTGAAGCAATTGTGACAGCATGTGCCAGATCTATGCTGACTCAGTCAGAAACGCAGCTGAAAAGACTCCAGTGGATGGCCTTGCACCAAGACATCTGTGTACAAATGGTTGACCAGATAGGAATTAACATATATGACAGAAAATATGAAATCCAGTGGGGGAGAAGGGGATCTAAATTTAATTAAGGACTATTGTATGGAATGCACTAAAGCGCAATAAAAATTTTTTTAAA
>NW_008351466.1:2783708-2785497 GCF_000622305.1 Nannospalax galili | reverse complement strand
AATTCGGTACAGGGTGGGGTTATGGGGGATTTGGGGGAGAGGTGGTCTAAATTTGATTAAGATCTGCTATATGAAATGCAAAACCTCAATAAAAACATTTAAAAAAATAATAAAATAAAAAGTGAACTCTTCCTGCTTAAATCTAAGTGTTTTTTGGAAAGTAAAAAGTAAGCCAGTAATGAAGAGAGTTCTTTTGTTTTTTGCTTTTTTGTTTTTTCAGTGTGGGATGATTGTTCGGTTGTTTAATAAGGTCTCATTTTGCTCAAACAGGCTTCTAACTAACTGACTATGTAGGCAGAGATGACCTTGAATTACTGATCCTTCTTCCTCCATCTCTCAAGTGGTGAAATTAGCGTACTGACATGCTCTTCCACACCTAGTTTATAAAGATAGTTTCCTAGGTCCTCCAAATATTCCTTATTGTAAATAAATCAAATTTGTTTCTATCCCTCCTATTCTTGTCCATTGCCAGAGACATTTTCATTCCTTTAACTACTATAAAGATCATGAGTTCAAATTTTAAAACACTAAGATGGGGTTGGTGAGATGAATCAGCAGGTAAAGTCATCTGCCACCAAGCCTGGGAACCTGAGTTGAAGCGCTGGGACCCACATAGTGTAAGGAGAGAACCAATTTCCACAAGTATTCCTCTAACCTACACATGTGGGCTATAAACCTCATTTACCCCCAAAACACATAAAATAAGTAAAGTGTAATAAAATTTCTCAAGTCATCTTTGAGCCCCTCTTTTCTTTCATTTCACTATCAGATTTCTCACATCATTTCCTTTCTTCCTTTCACTTGCCGCCATGCTAATCTAGAATGTCCCCCAAATCCATACCTGAATCATTTCCAGTCTTACCTCACATTTTTTTCTAGAATCAAAGTTCTCTGCCTTATGATCCATTTTCTTTAATGCTTTCAGGATAGACTCACTAATATGTCTGTAAACATGAATACACTCTGCATTGATTTCTACATCAAGGCCAGATGGCTTTCCTTGATTAGAAATGTCCTCTACAATCTAACTCCAACTCATCTGCCCAACCTTATTTTGCTTACCTGTAGCTTTCTTTTATGCTCATCAAGCTTATTTCCACACTTTTTGCTTCCCTCAACTGAAATATCATGAGTCTTACCCTCTACCTTCATTTTTGGGGGTGGACGTTTGCTTTGGCAAGCTCATTATATGCAGCCCAGATTTACCTGAAACTCCAAATCCATTTCAGTCTACCTAGTACTGATACTGCAAGAATGTGCTGCCATGCCTGGTTTCCTCCACTTTTAAAAAAATTTTTGATTTTCCTATGTATAATAGCTTTATTTATTGTTTTTTCAAGTTCTGGAGAGTAGACTTTTATTCTCTCTAAACATATTTCTAGAATGCAAAAGGTAAAAATATGTACATAATGATATCCCAATACATCTATTTTTATTGATTTATTGATTTATTGATTGATTATTTTAACAACTTTTGCTTAATTTGTTCTTTGACAATTTCATACACGGTTAAAAGTTGTTCAAGGCTCTACTTAATTCTCATTTGCAAAGACCCTTATGTGTCCTACTAATCTCTGCCATAATAAATCTAGCATAATAATGTGTGCTTACTCTTTCCACACAGAAAGGTTCATAGCACATATAATTCCAATGTCCTGAAAATGTTTATATTATTTATATTATATTAACTAATTCTTATGTTAATACATGTTCTCAGTATAACTGTGAATGTAAATGCAAATGAGTAACTGAATTTAAGCATATCTTTCCAAAGAAATTGAAAGACTTA
>NW_008351466.1:2748784-2783575 GCF_000622305.1 Nannospalax galili | reverse complement strand
AAGGATAATCATTTCAAATAATAAAAATAGTTACCTCCTGAAACATGAGTAAGATGTGAAGAAGACCTTTCAAGTTCCATTCTAAATATTCCCATGCTGGTAAATACTTTCCAAGGGAGTAGTTGCATATCATGTACAAAGCCCAGAGTTTAAAGCCAAGTACCACAAAATTTTTTAGATATTCCACAGTGTAGAGGTGATCATGTTCACCCCACAAGAAATGTATTGGTTTTGCTTCTTTGATTTGAAATAATAATTGAAAAGTAAACTGAGCAGGTCCTAATAAGGGCTCAGGAAATAAATTCTACCAATGTGCCTGCTGCATTCTGAAACAGGATGTTGAAAGAGTCTTCTGCCATTGAAATTGAAAGATGGCCTTTTACCTTCAACCCTTACCAACTTGTTCCATAATCAGTCAGTTGAACCCATGAAGACTTAGAAAGAGTTTCAGAAACCTTTTTAGGTTCTTGATATAGAAAACTGAGGCAGTGAATTGATGAATGTTGGATAACTTTCAATTGAATAAATTTAATTAACAAGGAAATGCTCCACTTAAACTTTAAAACATTAAAAATGCTTGTCTATTTTTTCTTCACATTCAGAATTCTATTTGATTTGAACATCAATTTACAAGTATTATTGGATTTTTAAAAATATATGATGTTCAATTTTTTTTTGATTTTTTTTGTCTTGGGACTAAAATCTGTTATTTTAATTTTCCTTCCATTCACTTTACCTGATGTATAATTTCCAATGAAAGGCAAAATTTCATTTAGAGAAATTTTGTTTTTTCACATATTTTTGGGGGGTCTTTTTGAGACAGGGTCTCCTTGTAGCCCCAGCTGTCCTGGAATTCACTATGTGGACCAGGCTGCCCTTGAACTCACAGAGATCTGCCTGCCTCTGCCTTCTGAGTGCTGGGATCAAAGGTGTGCACCACCACGCCCAGCTGTTTTTTCACATATTTTAGAAGCACAAGATGTATCAAGAGATATGCTGTTTTCACTGGAAGCATAAGGCATTTTTCCCTGAAAGATTAGAAGATGGTAAATGCTAATACCTGAAATTCCAATGTTCTCCTCTAGATAGAATCACTCCCCATGTTATCAACAGATAGCATTCCAAAACATTGTTTGTTGGACTTCAAGAATGAATTCACATTCAATGCAAACTTATCCATGATGAACATATGAAACTTCTAAGAAAACTTAAAAGGAAATGAAAGCCTATTTATCTCCTTTCATTCCTAAGGTTAAATGCAAGTGATTCTTTTGAGTCTAACCAAAATATGTGTTGATAATTTGTAGAAACAATGTTATTTTAGAATGTATACTTATATTTAAGGAATTTGACTTCTTCCATTCCAGGTAGAAAAGATATTCACCCAACTACATGCCTCCCATAGTAGCTATTTGATATTAAATATAACCCCCAAAATGTTAATTATGTTTGTTAAGTTATTCAGGAATCGTGTACAATTAAGTCCTCAGATCTGGGCATATAAAAGGGATTTTAGACAATGATTTCTGCTCTTCTACTGAAACCTTAGCACAGAATCCTAAAGCATGTTAATAAGTGAAACATGCAGGTATTAAAGGAGAACTATTTTAAGGTGAATAGAACAGCAAGCATGAAACCCTTAAGGGGAGAAAAGTGCCTGGCATACCTAAAGAACAACTCAGCCTGTATTTCAGTATTTCTAGAATGCCAAAAAAGAATAATTTAGTAAAACATTATGTAAGAGAAGGTGGTAGAAAGACCGACCGTATAGGCCATTTCTAAGCCCTGAAGTTTCATTTTCAATATTAATTGAAAGACTATACTAGTGACATGATAGGTTTTATATTTTAACCTTATTATTGTGTTTGCAGCATATTTTTAAAAATAAATCTTTGTTGAATTTTTGTGGATTTCATATAACACATCTTAATCATATTTTGCCACCTCTCTCTATCTGCACCCCAGTAGCCTGCCCACAGGACTTCACACATTTCATCAGATAAGTTAAACCTTACCAAGTACTGTTTATGTACCCAAATGTCACTTGGTGTGAGTTCATCCACTGTACGCAGTTCAGCCTGTCTAGTTTCACTCCCATAAAGAATATCATCTGTCTCTTACCCAGTAATGATCAGTTACAACTGGTCACACACAGAGACTATGTGTCTGACAGATATCCAGCCCTAAGTGACACATCTACAATGAACCGTTTACACCTAAGGATCCTGGAACATAGTGGAACAAGGAATAGAGAAAATACTAATGCATTGCTAAACTCTCATCAACAAAGTTTCCTCATGAAACATAGGACAATGTACACAGAAGGTCACAACTTTCCAAAATGTAGAGAATAAGAGATTGCAGAGTCTGTGTCCCTGGATAGGATTCCTATATTAACCTCCCCACCCATGGCTCAGGGACCATTGTGGAAGAGGGGGCAGAAAGATTGTAGGAGCCATTGTTGGTACATGATCATAAGGATACAGAGGATTTCAAAGCTCTGGGAACTTGCACATATGAACTTGTAACAATGGTGACAGCATGTATAAGGTTCATGGAGACTCAATAAAACAAAAATAATCCAGCATAGAAATGGGGAAATGGACAGGAGGCCACAACTTTGGTGAAGAACTATTGTTGCAGAATTTTTGATGTAAGGAAAAGTTAAAAATAGAGAAAAGGGTTAGAAAATTTTGCAGAAGTTCCATTATGAGAAGAGGATGTGGTAAGCCACATAGTAACAAAAGAAATGGTCAGAAACATCAGTGTTTAAACGTATTTGAAATTCAATTAACCATGTTTTTAGGGGGTTAAATTAAACAGGTTAGGAGGAAGCCATAAGCTAACGATGGACCCAAGGGTTTTGTCTTGGGAAACTAGAAGAAATGTCCTTGCCATTAAAAGACATATGTAGAAAGAAGAAAGCCAGTTTGAGGACATGCCAATTTTTAGTTACTTGGTAAATATTCCTTAAGACATATGAAATAGGCAACTAGATAATGAGTCTGGAATTGAAAGATGAGAACAAATTAGGCAATACGAGTTGAAGAAACAATATATGGATAATACTTAGAAACATGAGCTTTGATGACCATGGTCAGAGTACAACTGATATGTTAGAAATGTAATGGGAAATATGAGAATGCAAATAAAGGTTACTCACCACACAATGATAAATAGATTGGAAAAACCTTTGGAAAAAAGTGGACATCTACTTGGGAACAAAAAGCACTCATGAATTAAGTAGACAAAATGTTGTGTAAGAGTTTTTCAGGAACATACAATGGCCTAGAAGTAATGTTAATTATGTTGCAATGGGAAAAATAAAGAAAACAGTTCAGATGCACAAACTCATTGGCTACAGTTAATAGGACACATGGGTCATGGAAAGAAGAATTGTATAAAATGAAGCTGGAAAAACAAATAGCAGATCTCTAACTTTGTGCAAGATATATTAAAATATTGTGTTTTGAAACATGGTTAAAATGTTGGGGGGAATATAATGCACGCTCCAATCTTGTGGCAAAGATATAAAATGAATCCACTCCCTAAAATGTAATTCTACACAGAAACATATTTACACAGACCCTAGAAATCAGTTCACTTTCCTAAGTCATTTCTGTCAATCTGAAGGAATAATGTTTCTTATTCCTTTGTAACTCTCATTCCTAGTACTTCAAATAGTCCTTCTTTATTATCTCTAGCACAAGTTTGAGGAAGTACACAGAGAGAAACTGTAAACATTTTTATTCATATCCCTCTATTAGCTTCAGCACTGCCAGCATGAGGTCTCTTTCTAAGTGGTCACTTTAATAACATGGGGTTTAAAATTAAAAGGTAGAATGAAAGAGAAGGTCTAGAAGGGTGCAAATTATGTGGGGATTCAGACAGAGCATCACTTCAAAATCAATGAAAACTTATAAATGTCAGATGGCAGAGCAAAGCTTTTCTTGTTATATTTTCCATGAGGTATTAATAAGATTAGGTAAAAAGAATGAAAATGCACATTTATTTCCATGTGCAAGAGAAAAATGATGTAAAATTTAGATGACGTTGTCAGTCTCTTTGGATCACAGATTACCAGAGATAGAAGGCAAATAAAATAACAATGCTGCTACTCAATCTTTTTGTCCTCTCATTTCCCAGATGGACAAAGCAAGGCCCCATTTTACTAGTAAAAGTTTACGGAAGGATTTTTTAGAATGAAGACTTTTCCAATTGATTTTCTTCTCTATGAGTATTGTTGAGGATACAGAACCTAAAAGTCCAAATGATTCTGGTTGAAAGCAGCTAGCAATTAGTTCATTTAAATTATATTTAAACACAATGAGTGGCAAGTTAACAGATTAAAACTTTAAAAAGACAGATAAATGTCATCTATGTGGGTCCTAAGAAAGCACCATTACAATTTAAGAAAAAAACGTTTAGTGGTTTGAGATTCCACTAATGGATTGTTTCAAATCTGTTATTGTTATGGCTTCATTTTGAGCTTGTTGATACTAGACATCAGAACTATTGTTGATATGCTGCCTAATCTACGAGGAGTCACAGCACAAGCTCTTAGGATGAAAGACCTTGTCTTTATTAGTGCAAGTTCTCATTACTGAGGTTGTAATGTCCCATGTACACTGATTTTGAATGAATGAAATGATAATAGTTGATCTTATTAGAGTGTTCATTTTATACCAGCATCTCAATATTCTCTCATTTTTCTGACATGTAGCTGAGGAGAATAAGGATTCACAAGATAGGGGAGAGCCTGGAAAGCTTCCAGAATTACCAGTGTTAGTGAAAAACTAAAGAAGAGTCTTGATATCAGAAAAAAAACTAATATATTATTTAGGGGCCCACCTGGAACTCTGGTAAATCAGATCCAGTCCACTGCATCTCTATTCCATTCCTATGCAGGCTCAACATTTACAACCTACTCTACCCTCACACTGTGCTTCACTGGTCTTGGACTCAGGCCCACTCCAATTCCTCTACATCCAGATCCCTAGACTAGCTTCCTAAAGGAGACTAGCTAACCCCCCCTAGCATATATCGCTAAATCCCTACTCAGATGTTTCCCACCCCTATCTTCCACTGGATTCTGACCTTCATGACTGAATGGGTGAACTATGACTCTGGTAAATCTGATCCCACCAACCACATCTCTATTCCCTTCCTGTACAGACAACAACAATTTCAACCTACTCCACCCCCACCTTGTCTCCTGCTAGCCTTGTTCACAGGCCCACTCCAAATCCTCTGCCTTAGATTCCCGGACAAGCTTCCTAACCTAGACTAGCTAACACACCTAGCATAAATTGTACTGTCTTTTGATCTGTCTGACACATTCCGGCCCACCCATTACTCTGAGGATCCAACCAACTACCCTGCCCCACTGTGATGGATAGCTTTAGTTGTCAACTTGACACACCTGGTTAGAAGGAGACTCAATAGGGAAATTTCCTCCACTGGACTGGTCTGTGGGGTATTTTCTTGATTGTTGAATGATGTGGGAGGGTCCTGCCCACTGTGAATGGTGCAACCCCAGACAGGTGGTTCTGTATTGTATAAGAAAGCAGCCTGAGCATGGGCCAAGAAACCAAGCCAGTAAGCAGCATTCTTCCATGACCTGTGCTTCAGATCAGATCCTGCTTCCAGATTCCTGCCCTGCATTCCTACCTTGGGCTTCCTCAGTAATGAATTGTGACTGGGGAGATATAAGCCAAATAAACACTTTCCTTCACAAGTTGGTATTGGTCAGAATGTTTTGTCACAGTAATCAATGGAAAACTAGAACACCCACCAATAACCCAGAACAGTCTACTACTCTGAAAGTACCTGAAACCCACACCAATTTATTTTTCATACCTGAGCAAAAACGAACCAAGCTACACAAACAATATAAATGGAACCAAAATTCATTTAAACAAAGGCAGAATATAAGTTCCTACCAGACACACAATGAACAAAGAACATCCGTATAACCCAAATGGCAGTGCCAAAACAAAAATAACATGAAAAAACAAGAGAATATGTCCCCAACAAAACCTACAACCCTACAGAAGGGCACTACAATGAGAACCACTCTGAGGAACCCCAGAGCAAAGAATTTAAAAGAACAATCATAAACACTATGAATGAATTAAACACACAGAGACAAACAAATCAAAGAAGTCAAAGAGGATAGGCATAAACTTGTGATGGAAGCTCAAGAGTACAAATACGCAGCTTTCTGAAATATCAAAAACAATTCAGGACTTGAAAATTGAATTCACAAAAAAAGATAGAAAAGTGAAGAAAAGTCAAACTGAAAAGAACATGGAATTTCAAAACTCAAAAAAGTCTATTGGAAATAAAACAGGAGAAAGCCTCATAAGTGGAATGAATGAAACAGAAAACATAATATAAAGACTGGATGACAAAGTTAAAGATCTGGATTCCTTAAGCAATGACTATGACTACATCAAAGTTTTAAAGAAAAACAGGAATGGAATATGTAGGAAATGTGGGACAACTTGAAAACAACAAATCTATGCATCATAGGCATACAAGAAGGAGAAGAATCTCGGTCAATGGCATTGACCAAATCTTCAACAGGATTATAGAAGAAAATTTTCCTAAATTAAGGAAAGTCTTACCTACACAGATCCAAGAAGCACATAGAACAACAAGTAGACATGACCAGAACAGAAACTCCCCATGGAATATCAAATAAAACCATTAAATGTTCAAAGCAAAGAGAGGGTACTGAAAGCTGCTAGAGAAAAACAACAAATTACATGTAAAGGAAAACCCATCAACATTACAGTTGACTTTTCAATGTAAACTATGAAAGCCAGAAGAGCCTATACCAAAGTATTCACAGTAATAAACAACCATGGATGCCAACATCAAATACTTTACCCAACAAAATTATCTATGAAGGTCGAAGGGGAAGGGGAATAGAAAAATTTCCACGACACAAATAGGCTGAAAGAATTCATGTCCACCAACCCAGCCCACATAGAATACTCAAGCAATACAAAGACCAAAGATAGGAATCAGTACACCCAAGATGCTACCTAAAGAAAATAAAGCAAGGTATAATAATGGAAACACAAAACAGGGTCACAAACACAAAGAAATTAAAATGACAGTATACAATACATATCTTTCAAGAATAACAGTAAAAATCAATGGCCTCAACTCTCCTGCCAAAAGACAGAGGCTAATGAAAAGGATAAAGAAAGAAAACACACCTTTTTATTGTCTTCAAGAAACTCATCCCAATTTCAAGGATAGACACTACATTCAAGTAAAAGATGGAAAAAATATGCATTCCAAGGAAATGTCTCTAAGAAGCAGACATGTGTTACAATTCTAGTATCTCACAAATAGACTTCAAATTAAAACTGATCAGAAGAGATAAAGAGGTTCACTTCATTCTAATCAAAATAACAATTGATCAAGTAGATATGACAATCATGAGCATATATGCACCAAAATCTAGAACACCCAATGTCATAAAACCAGTACTCCATGAATATAAAACAGATTAACCACACACAGTAATAGTAAATGACTTCAATACCCCGCCATATTCAATAGGTCAACTAGACAAAAAACAGAGAGACATTTGAAATAAACATCTTACATCAAATGGGTCTAACAGATATCAACAGAATATTCCACCCAAGCACCAAAGAATACATTTTCTACTCAGCAGCTGAGACAAGCTTTTTCTAAAGTTGACCACATTTCTAGGGCACAAAACAAATCTCAACAAATACAAAAATATTGAGCTAATTCCATGCATCTTATCAGACCACAGTGCAACAAAGCTTAAAATCAACAGCAAAAGAAGCTCTAGAAACTACTTGAATGCATAGAGATTAAACAACACACTCTTAAATGATGAATGTGTCAAAGAAGAAATTAAGAAAGCAATAAAAGTATTCCTGGTACTAAAAAATAAGAATACAACAAAACAAAACCTCTTCGATGCTTTAAAAGCAGTCCTAAGAGGGAGCTGTATAGCTGCTAGTGCCTACATTAAAAAATCAGAAGGAACACATGTAAATGACTTAACAATACAACTCAGGACCTTGTAAAGACAAAAACAAATCAACCTCAAACTTAGTAGAGGAGAAGAAATAACAAAAATCAGAGCATAAATTAATGAAATAGAAACAAAATAATTTAAAAAAATTAATCAATCTAGCTGGGCGTGGTGGGACATTCCTTTAATCCCAGCATTTATGAGGCAGAGGCAGTTGGATCTCTGTGAGTTCAAGGCCAGCCTGATCTACATAGTGAGTTCCAGGACAGCTGGGGCTACAAGGAGACCCTGTCTCAAAAAAGACAAAAAAAATTAATCAATCTAAAGCTGGGTGTGGTGGCACACACCTTTAATCCCAGCACTCAGGAGGCAGAGTCAGGTGGATCTCTGTGAGTTCAAGACCAGCCTGGTCTACACAGTGAGTTCCAGGCCAGCTGGGGTGATAGGGAGACCCTGTCTCAAAAAGACCAAAAAAAAAATTAATCAATCTAAAAGCAGGCTCTTTGAAATGTTAAACAAGATAGACAAACCTTTAGCCAAGTTAATCAAAAAAAAAAGAAAGAGCACATCCAAATTAACAAAATAAGAGTCAAAAAGGGAAACATCACAGCAGACATCAAAGAAAATCCAGAGCATTTTAAAGGAATACTTTAAAAATCTATATTCCGCCAGGCTTGGTGGCGCACACCTTTAATCCCAGCACTTGTGAGGCAGAGGCAGGTGGATCTCTGTGAGTTCAAGGCCAGCTTGATCTACATAGTGAGTTCCAGGACAGCTGGGGCTACAGGGAGACCCTATCTCAAAAAGACCCCCAAAAAATCTATATTCCATTAAATTTGAAAATCTAAAAGAATTGGATCAGTTCATAAACACATTGAAACCAACAAAGGTTAACCAAGAGGAGATCAACAGCTTAAACAGATCCGTTTCAAATAAGGAAATTGAAAGACTAATATAAAACCTCCTGACTGAAAAAAGCCCAGGCCCAGATGGATTCATAGCAGAATTCTATGAGAAATTAAAAAAGATCTACAACCAATACTGCTTAAATTATTTAAAAAGATAAAAACAAGGGGAGAATTCCCAAACTCCTTCTATGAAGCAATATCACTCTTATACCAAAAGCAGGTAAAGACTCAGAAAAAAGAAAACTCTAGGCTCATATCCTTAATGAATATAGATGCAAAAATACTCAATAAAATACTTGCAAACTGCAATCAGACACATATTGAAAAGATCATCCACTATGATCAAGTTAACTTTATTCCGGAGATGCAGGAATGGTTTAATATACATAAGTAAATAAATGAAATAAAACATATAATGGCCTTAAAGACGAAAATCTCATGGTCATCTCAATAGATGCAGAAAAGGCCTTTAACAAAATCTAACATGGATTCATGTTAAAAATCCTAGAAGGAATTCACCTGGAGGAAAAATACCTCAACATAATTAAAGCTGTATGCAACAAACTCATAGTCAACTTCATTCTACATGGAGAATATCTAGAATCCTTCCCTTAAAATCAGGAACCAGACATGGCTGTCCAGTGTCTGCACTCCTTTTCAATAGAGTGCTTGAAACTCTTAAAAGAGGAATAAGACAAGAAAAGGAAATTAAAGGAATATTAATTGGAAAAGAAGAGGTCAATTCACCACTATTTGCAGGCAATATGATATTATACATAAGAAAGCCCCCAAAATTCCACCAGAAAACTGTTAGCAATGATTAATACTTACAGTAAATGGGCAGGTTATAAACTCAACTTTCAAGTAACAAGCAATCAAAAAATTCATTCAAGGAAACTCTCCCATTCACAATAACCTGAAATAAATATCTAGGAATTAACTTAACCAAACACATTAAAGACCTCTACAATGAAAATTTTAAACCTTTAAAGAAAGAGATACAGGAAGACACTAGGAGATGGAAAGAACTAATATGCTCATAGATTTGTAGAATTAATACTGTGAAAATGATCACCACACCAAATGCAATCTATGGATTCAATGAAATTTCAATCAAAATACCCATGATATTCTTCACTCAGCTAGACAAAAATCCTAAATTTCATATAGAATTACAAAATACGAAAAGCAATATCAAAAACAATCTTGAGCAAAAAGAACAATGCTGGGGGGATTACCATACCAGATCCCAGATTACATTCCAGAGCTATAGTCATCAAAACAGAGTGGAACTGGCACAAAAATACACATGTAGATCAACTGAAAGCAATAGAATGCCCAAACTCAATTGCATACAATTTAAGCCATTTTATATTTGACTAAGGTGCCAACAACACACAATGGAGAAAAAACTGCATCTTAAACAAATGGTACTGGCAAAGCTGGTTCTCCACCTGTAGAAGAATGAGATTGGACCCTTATCTTTCACTCTGCACAAAAACAAACTCCACATGAATCAAAGACCTCAATATAAAAACTGAAACCCTGAAACTTCTAGAAAACTTTGGTAGTAACCCCCAAAATATAGGTGTAGGAAAGGAGTTTCTAAATGGGACATCACCTGCTCAGGCATTAAGTTCATCAATCGATAAGTGGGGCCTCAGTAAACTACAAAGATTCTGTGTAGCAAAAGAAGCAAAGAAGAAAGTGATGAGGAAACCTACTGAGTGGGGAAATTCTTTACCAGTTACATGTCTGACAGAGGATAAATATCCAGAATATACAAAGATCTCAAAAACAAAGGAACAAGAAAACAAATGACGCAATAAAAAGATGGCCTATAGAACTGAACAGAGAGTTCTCAAACAAGAAAAAATTGTCTATGAAACACTTTGAAAATGCTCAAAATCCTTAGTAATTAGAGTAATGCATATTAAAGACCACTTGAATATTCTATCTTTCCCCAGTCAGACGGGCTAAGATCAAGAGAATGAAAAACACCAAATTCTGGGGAGGTTATAGAGAAAGGGAAATACTCCTTCATTGCTGATGGGAATGCAAAATTATGTAAATCAGTGTGGAAAGCTATGTGGAGAACTCTCAAAAAACTAAAAAGGAACTTACTATATGATCTGGTTAACCACTCTTTATCATATATCCAAAGGACTCATCCTACTGTAGAGATGTCTGTACATCCAAGTTTGCTACTGCTCTTTTCACAATAGCTAAGACATGGAAGCAACCCAAGTATCCTTCAGCTAATGAATGCATAATGAAAACGTGGTACATTTACACAATAAATTTGTACTTATCAGTAAGAAAAGATGAAATTATGAAATTTATAGGTAAATGGATAGAACTAGAGAGTGTGATACTAACTGAATTGACACAAATGCAGAAAAGCAAGGGACATATTTTCTCCTTAATTTTCAGATCATAACACGAATTCGTTATATGTAAGTATATACCCTGATGTAACACCAAGATTCAGGAAAATGGAAAGGAAACATAGTGGTAAAGGAAAAGAAAGAACTCAGAAGAGGGGACTAGTAGGGAGCAGATGTTACTAGGGTGGGAGGCAGCGAAAGTGGGAGTGTTTGGCTATGAGGAGAGGAGGGATTAATATGCAGGCGGTTATGGTAGGGGAGGAGGGAATTCAGGAGAGAGGGCATGGACAGAGGTGGATTTTATTCAGGGGAGAGTAGAGATAATGGGGACACTTGGAATGGGGAGGGAGGAGGGACGTCAGATGGTGGGGAAGAAGGGGTGAATGGGTCTGGGAGGCTAGGGAAGCCAGAAGGAAATGTCTTACTCCTGAAACGCCCTGAGAAATGCACATACAGTGTCTGAACATTAGTTCATATGTATACCTGGGGACTGTACGGCAAGCACCACAGTGCAAGAGAGGCGAGCCCTCTCATTCGATTGGTTAGTCAGATTTGTTCAAAAGTATCCCAAAATAAAACAGACTATGGCCAGAGCTCTGGGTTATCTCCCAAAAATGGAAGATAAGGCCTTAATGGTGAAGAGAGGACATACTTCGGACATAGGACTTGGAGCAGCAATGGAGCAGAAACTGGCCTGGAAGCCTTCTACCTGAAACTTAGCTCTCATAGTTCTGGAGGTTACTATGCAAGCTGTTAATGGAGAAAATAAATCATCGGTCCAACTCAGCTCTGATGCCTAGCAAACTTCCTCTATTGGTGCAGTAGTGGTACTGTTATCTGAGGGTAATTAACAGCTTAAACTAGACTGGTATTGTTATCTGGGGGTAATCAACAACTTTAAACTTAAAGCCCTTACAGTAAGAGTAAACTCATGGGTGGCACTGTTAACTCAGCCACATATACATGACTCAAGAGGTCATAGATCCTACAGAAAACCCTACCTCTGTCATATCTCCAGACAAATAATTTCTTATCATATATTAAATATGGATCCTCATATTTACATACAAGTATACTGTACACCACTCATCAAAGAAGCTTCTTTCTGCAACAGATAGGGGATACTGCAGAATCCCACAACTGGTCAGACACAGAGAATTTATATCTGAGAGATCCACAGCTCTAGGTGACATATCTACGGTGGAACCTTGACACCTATGACTCATAGAACATAGTATATTGTAGGGTAGAAAGAAAATTAGTGCATCCCTCAACACTGACAGTGAAGCATCCTTACACAACAGAGTGCAATGCACACAAAAGACCACAACTGGCCAACTTTTACAGAATAAGAGATTGCAGAACTTGTGTCCCTGAATAGGACTCCTATACCAAACATCTCCCACCCAAGGCTCAGAGACCACTGTGGAAGAGGGGGTGAAAAGATTGTAAAAGCCAGAGTTTGTCCAAGAACATGGTGAAGCTGAGGCTTCCATGTCACTGAAGGCTTGCACATGTGAACTTGTTTCAATGGTGCCATCAAATACAGGACCTATGTCAACTCAATCAGACAAGGATCCAGAGTGGAGTGAGGACAAAGGGTGATGGTTTCGTTCTAATCTAGGAACTATTACTACTTGTTGAGGGAGATTATGACTTACAAATGACCTCTAGATAGAACAAAAGTCATCTGAGTACAAATTCTTGACAGGATATGGCTTGACATGTATGGTAGAATAATTGAGGTTCAGTGGGGGTGGGAGGGATTGCATAGATGGGGAGGCTGTCTCAATTCGATTAAGAACTGTTGTATGAAATGTATGTGTGGCCCAAAACTTACTCACTCCTCCATAAAGAGTGAGTTTATGGAGAGTAAGCCAGCCAGGGACAAGATGAGGCATACCCTGGGAAGAGGGATGGAAAGAGAGCAGACAGAGTTAGCTGTGGCCATATTGGAACTCAGGGAGCGAAGTGTCCATGTGGTTGGGAGTGAGTAGGAGGCAAGCCAGCCTGCGGGTAGAGGTGGCATGCATGGGCATGAGATGAAAACTGATGTACACCTCAGGTAGTGGCTTCAATGGCACATGGGTTATAGGAAGCTGTTTAGAGGACCACAAGACCCAGGTGACTGAGGATGAGTCTCCCAGAGGGCGGGAAGGGAAACATTTAGTGAAACAGTACAGAAGCTCAATAAAAAAACATTCTTTAGAACTAAACTTACTCTAAATGCAAATATTCAATGAATATGAAGACAATGGGAGAGACTGAGCAGAGAGAGAGAGAGGGAGAGAGAAAGAGAGAATATGTTTGCGCATATGGCAATATATTGTGCTTAAAGAGAAATCATAGCACTGATATAAGGGTGGCATATAAAACTAGAATATTTTATATAATCAACTGCCTTTTCTGTACCACTTTCCCAAAGCCAAAGACACAATAGGAAGTTCTTTAAAAGGATTAGCGTATAGATACCATCTGATAACATTTTGTAGATACCAGTTATAAGTTTATGTGGACCATGAAATATTCAAACACATATAAAAAGGAATAAATCATGATAGATGCCATAATTTATGATGCTGAAGCATACTAATATTTAAAGATTAAAGATTTATTCCCTTTCAAAGGCATTATAGAGGAAAAAAATTTGCTTCTATTCTTTCTCTTGCACACAAACCATTATTTCATGGAAATCATATGGAGATTAAAACAGTATCATCTCCTGAAAGTATTTTGAAAGCAGTCCATTGTTCCTTATAGTGGGAATAATGTTCCCTATTTGTACATGGAGAAAAGAACTCAATAAACTGTTACATGAGTACTAAATTAACACCTGACTCCAGAACATATTAGCCTAATGATTTATAGCCACTGTGCACTCAACCTAAAGGGCCCTGTGTAAAGGGAAACGTCAGAACATGTTTCTAGAAATCCACTGAATTTAATATCTATCCTTTTGGCTGACAGTAAAATTTTATCTTGTGATTCTCCAGAGAGTTAGATATTTCTGCTAAAAAAAATGCCTCTATAAATTATCTCATCTTAGCAAAAGCTATTATTTTTAATTGCACATTTTTCTTAAGATGACCAATTAAAGTTTAAACTGGAGGAGTTGATTTGTGCACACGAAATGTGTGTACTAGATAGTTTCATTCTCTCTGTTATAAGAATCATCTTTTACAGCCAAAGAATTTGCTGGGTCTAAGAATAGCCCACAGTAGATGATAAAACTATGAGACTAGGAAGTACGTTTAAAAATGAATTCTATCCAGAAACTAGCTTTGCTTTTCAAGTTTATGCACTAGTCAAAAGCATTTGAAGGCATTTCTTTAAAGATCTGGAAAAAAAGACTAAAGTTTTTGGGACGAGATGACACGTATTGGATCATTCTTGCCTAATCCATGGTCCAGTCTGCACTTAAACATAGAGATATAATTAGCCTCCTATCACATTATGTAGACTAATGAGATCTCAGTGCATTGCTGGAAATAAAGAACTGTATTTGATCCCCATCTGATAGGATTCTAAAAAAACAAGAACCTAAAAAGCTTGTCAATCAGAGCTGTTCACACTCTTTATACACATGAGAAGCTTAAATAGAAAACAGCAGCAACAACAGGTGGCACGGATTCCGGAATGGGCTAGCACCCAAGAGTAGAAGCAACACTGATTCATGAGCATAGCTACAGGGCCTGGTGTAGAGCCAGCTCTGATTTCCTCTTCTTTTAGAGCAGCTTTTAATTTTTCATCATCTTATGAAATGAGAATGAATTAGATGTTGAAGACTGTCAGCACTATTTGTCTGCCCACCTTTGCTGCAGGGATGTATATCCACGTGTACCAGCAGTGCTATGGGCACATGTTTAAAATCAAATCCAGAGAAATAAACTTTGGGATTGTTCATCCTGCCTTGGCATAAATGAAACCAGAGATGATAGGGCTTCCAGCTTCATGAAAACAGTTGATCACACATGAAAGGACTTAGTGCACATCAACTTTATTTCATAGTTTCTAAAGTAGTACCACTACTGTACATTCTGTTAATCTGAGGGCAATATATTTTGTAGCTATGTTGAATTAATTTTGTGAAGGAAATGGGAACAAATGTCTATTAATTCCAAATAGTGAACCAAAGACAAATTAAAATAAAGATTTTGCCAAAGTCCAGTTTGGTGAATCATTTAGTTTATGGATCTTACAGAGTACGGGTGAGGGGTTATAGAGGCACGGATGTTCCCAAAATAATTCCTTAATGCAAAGTCACACCCAATTGTGAAAAAGGCCTCATGGAAGCTAAATAATGGAGTTGTTCTTTCAGCTGACTTTCTACTTCCTATGTAGTCTATCATTTCTCAAGATCATGTGCAGCTAGAGAGGGTGAGACAATCATGCTCCCAAACTAAAGCCTATAAAATCCACAGCCACAAGTTTTTCTCCTGGATTACAGAGATAAATGTGTCTTAAATCCAAGTTGGTATTTGCACCTGTACTAGCCATACCACTATAGTGCCTTCAGCCACATCATGACAAGCATGTTCCTAGAATCCACAGCCAAGTCAGTCTATGGGTGACAATTTTCTCTAGTGGCTTGTGTAGCAACCTCCAGTCCCATGAAAGTCACTCAAAAAAAGGGGGGCCGGGCTGCAGAGAGGGCTCAGCAGTTAAGAACACTGATTGTTCTTGTGGAAGACCCATTTTCAAATTTCAGCACCCACATGGCAGATAACAACTGTCCATAACTCCAGTCCCAGGGAATCCGACAGCCTCTTCTGTCCTCCGCGGGCATTGCATGACATGGGTGCACTTACCTACATGCAGGCAATACATGCATACACATAAAATAAAAATAATAAATAAAAATTTAAAAGGGGGAGTGCTTCCAGCTGAGCCTCAGTCAGATTTTTCCACGTCCTGGAACTAGAGTGCATAGTATCTTCAACAATATGTTTTTTTTTTAATTTTGCTTCATTCTTCAGATAGAGTTTTCCTTATGTATCCAGGATTGGACTTGAGTTCACAGTCCTTCTGCCTCAGATTCCCAAGTGCTCAGATTACAGAGATATGCCAGCACTCCAGGCTAGCATACTCCCTCTGAAAAGAACTTTCAACCCAGAATGTAGTTCAGAACTATTTCTTGTTTATTTGTTTGCTTTTAAGTTGAATTTTTATCCTTTACCACCCCACCTGATTTCATGCACTCCATTATATGTATTATGTCATTTGCTTTTAGTCATCCACTGGAGTGTAGTTAAGTTAACCAGAGTCAAACCTTAAAGAAGTCTGATTTTCACCATCTCAGCACCTATCAGATGCTAATAGTTCTTCAACTAGGGTTGGGGATTTCTATCCACTTCTCCATTTCTATACTGGGTTTTGACTGACTTGAGCTTATGTTGGACTAGTGCATTCGGTCACCATTGCTGTGAATTCATATGAGTAACTTAACAGCTGTCCGGAAACCTCTGTTTCCTTGTGGTCACTTACCACCTTGGATTCCTACAACCTTTCTACTCCCTCTTTTGAAAAGATCTCTGAATCTTGGGCCAACACTATTTCTGGACTCTTAGTGTACTAGATACACTAAGAAACATACACTAAAGCATGTTTTACAGATAAGATTTTAATATTGTCTATCAGTTCATTTCTCTCTCTCTGTCTCTTTTCTTACACAGCTATCAATCAAGGAATTTCAAATTGAAATAAAGTAAAGGTGAATGATTCTCATTTATGTCACCACTTTTACAATGGAGCCTCAAGCCTAAAGAGAATGATAAAATGCTCAAGGTCTAGTAAGCACTATTTCCAAAATCCACAGCCCTCCCAGTTCCTTACCTAGAAAACTACCTGACCCTGATAAATATCCATCATGTACCTGTTATAATTAGAAAAAGTAAATGAGCATGAAGAAAAACAAGGAGAAAGAGGAGGAAAAGAAGGAGGAAGATAGAAAAGGGAAGCCCTGTACTAAGTGTTAATCAATCATGGACTGAGCATGATACTAATCACTATGTGCAACTAATATCTCATTTAATTCAAAGAATAGCTGCACAAAAATAGAGCAAATGAATATAAGAACCTGAAATTACAAAATAATAATAAAGTAAATAGGCTGGCAAACAACTTATTATGGAAAAAGGGAAAGAGGACAAATATGTGAATAAATTATTTAGCTCAGGTGTTGTGTGCTTGCCTGCCAAATACAAGGCCTTGAGTTTGGTCTTTAGCACTGAAATAAAAAACCCACAAACCTCCTCCCCAACAAAATAAAATACAAAGTAGCTAGGTTATGAATGTTTGGAAGTCTTCTCAGGCCAACAACTCATAAGGAAGCAACTCAATCCCAGCACTGGATTTTCAGTTATGAATGATATGGCTTCTGGTAGTGCCTTTTCCATATGATAACTTCTTTAACATCCTCTGATAATTTTGCTCCTCTTTAGATGCCTTTCCACAACTGTAAGACACCCATGGTTTGTCATTATATACCATGTAATGAAATATTTTTATAGACGGCAAGTAAGATCTCTGAATGTCCTCCACTATCCATTCCAACCAGGTGTCAATTGGTCTTCAGATTTAGCAGCTAAAGAGAAATGAAGTCTAATACAGCAGAATATAAAGATTCCATTGTGTGTGTCAATAATTTTCTAAAAAGAGCAGTATTGATTCCAGAAGCAAAATCATTTTCCATGATTCATTTCCATCCTCATCCTTGAATGCTGCCACTGAGACCTTGCTCATCTTCCCAACCCTACCCACTTGACCCAACCCAGGATTCAAGTGTAGCAGGTCTGTGCCTGCTATTTGAGTTGTCTCCCCAGGTCTAACAAGATGTCAGTTGATAATACAACTGCGTCTGCTACCATTGCTCTTGTGTCTACCTTAGCCATAACTGAGAGGACTGTGAGGATTCTGGACTATCTCTATGCCCAGCATTATTTCTTTCAGGAGAGACATGTATACTGCATACCCTGTGGGTATAATTGTTCATTCCTGGGGCAAGTTCATTCCTTTTCATCTGTACTATTTCATCATTTATGACTTTATTGAAGTCTTTGGACTTTAAAGTTTTCCTGAGGCCCAATAACACAGCACTTGGCTTTCTGTTCATTTCTCCTCTGAGAATTCTGACTTGAACAAAATCTTACCACGTTTGTGTTCCAGTGACCCAACACAACTTTTTACCTGATTTACCCTCTTCACTCTTCTTGAATACCTTAGTATTTTAGGAACCCCATTTACATGCTGGCCTACACCATTCAGAGCCTCCTTCTTTGCTGCCATATTCATAAATTACCTTGAAACTACTTACAAGTTTTTTGCTATTGACCAGGAAATTCATAGAAGATAAATAAAAGAGAGAATTCATTCTTAAAGTGTCAAAGATAAAGAGCAAATGGAATGTAGGAATAGATATATAAATGCAAGTATAGAATGGGAAGCACGAAGTTTGTTTATTATTTTAGATCAAACTTAGATTTACTTATATATTTTCCTTATAATCATCCCAGTAATTCTCTAAAATACACTACGACACAAGCATAAGAACTCTATTTTGTAAGTGAAAAAAGTGACAGGTAGATAGATAAACCATCTTCTTCAAGTTCACACAGCTAATGTCCAGCCAAGAAATAAGCATACCTTATTTTATCTTCATGCTTAGGTTTTTGGTCTCCTAACCTGGTGCACCAATAATTTCTTTATTTATCATAATATAGAGATGAATGCACAGCTTGGACATTCTTGCAACTGAAACTGTTGCTGGATCTACAATAATGTAAAAGTTCTCACACAAAGATTATAATGAGAATAAGTGCGGTAGCCTCAAGGCCTTTTTATGTTTAAAGCACTGCTTCTTAAAATTTAAAACGCTTGAAAATTTTTCAGCAATCTTTAGAAAATGGAGATTTGAAGGAATTTAGTGAAAGTTATTTTAACTAGTACAAGAAAACAAAGAATCCACGTATTAGTGGAATAGTCTCAGTGTTTTATTGGAAATACACATTGTGTAATATTTGAATCAATTTAAACCAATCTATATCCTATACACTCAGTTTTTCTTTATGAAGAAAACATTCAATATACTGTCTTTTAGCTTATTAAAATATACAGCACTTGTATTATTTTACTCTACTGTACTATGGCACACGGGAACATTTTACACCTATCTGCTTGTAACAGCAATTACTGGTCAGTGTTTCCCCACTTTTGTCTTTGTTCTACTCTGGTAACTAGCAGTCTAGTCTCAACCTACATGGCATCCAGTTTTCTAAGTTCCCCATTTTTATAAGAGCACAGGTACTTTCTTGATGTGTTTGTCTTATTTCACTTGACATATGACTTCCCCAGGCTCATTCAATTATCATAAATGATATTTCTTTTTACAACTAAATAGTTGTTTATTTGCATGCTCAAATTTTCTTTCTTCATTCATTAGTTGATAAACACTAAAGTTTATTCCATTTATTGGCTATTGTAAGCATGGGATTATTGTGCATTCTCAAATTTTGTATCCTTTCTCTGGTCCACTTTCCTTATCCCTTACATATAATATTGGGATACTGGCAGTACTTACTTTATAGTTTAAGTTATAGAATCATTTGTACTTTTAACGAAAAAAGAAAACTGTATTTTCTGCTGAATTCTAAACATTTTGTAAATGATTAAACATAATAACTGCTATTAATTAAATGATTATTATATCACCCTCTCTACTTATTATAATACACTGTATAATGCATCAAATCACCTCCAAAACATTGCTTATAGTCTTCTCATTACAGAGGAGGAAATTTAAGTGCCTTACCTCAGATATTATAGTAAAATTAGAGTCAAAATTAAACCAGAACTTAGAATGTACCACAGTCGTTTATTATGTGTGGAGCCTAGGGTTTCATTCCCAGCACCACGTAAACAAGTTGGGTGTAATCTCAACCCAAGAACTTAAGAGCAGAAGGAACAGAAGTTTAAGGTAATTCCAAGTTACACAGTTAGTTACAGGCTAGCCTTTGAGATAAACTCAACACTGTCTCAAAAATCAAGGTATTCTGGGTTTAATTAGACTTATTTGCATGACCAGAGCTAGAGGGGTATTTACAAGATTATAGACAGTTTATAGGTGCCTAAAACACTGAAGAAAATGACACATTCTTCCACAGCACCCATTAACTATCCATAGTCCTTCAGTGAAGGTTAGGGCCGTAAGAATTTCGTGCCCCATGCATAATAAATAGTGACAACTCCAGTCTTATGCAGGTCTTGTGCTGCTAACTACAGCTGCTGTGTAACCATAATTGAAACAGCTAGATCATGCCTGGCTCTCATTTTATGCTTCTCCTCTGATATTCCTTAAGTCGTGTGTGTGTGTGTGTGTGTGTGTGTGTGTGTGTGTGTGTGTGTGTTGGGGTAACACAGATATCCCATCTATAACTGAGTACTCACAGTTGCTTATTTTTAGCATGTTGACCAATTGTAATTCTCTGCATTAACTCCCAACCACTGCAAAAATCAGCTTATGTGATGACAGCTGAAAGCATAACTATTCTATGTACCTAGCCATGTATTTAGGAGCAGCTAGATATGATGTCAATGCAGAAAAATAAAAGGTAAATAAAATGTATAGATTTCCTGCTAAGCCAATGAATTTCCAAGAGTACATGTATTTTTTTTTTTTTTGGTCTTTTTGAGACAGGGTCTCCCTGTAGCCCCAGCTGTCCTGGAACTCACTATGCAGACCAGGCTGGCCTTGACCTCACAGAGATCTGCCTGCCTCTGCCTCCAGAGTGCTGGGATTAAAGATGTGTGCCACCATGCCCAGCCCAAGTACATGTACTTTTGACCATGTAAACAGTAGAAAACATAAATTCCCTCCTGTGGGACATGCTTCAGTTCAAGGCCGAAAGAAGTTTGCTACTTCATAATATTCATATTACTCTAGCAATGGTGACCATCTTACCAAGAATGTCATTGTTTTAACTTGTGAGGTTCACAAGTGGGTAAAACAGCCTTAGCAGCCTGTATCACACCTTCTGATACTATGTCAGCAAGCCAGCAGAGAGTAAACATTCAGCTCAGATCCACATTGATTCCTTATCCTTCAACCAAAGTGTGTGGTATCTTTAATGGTAGAATGTTATGATCATTATTGCCTAGTTCTGGTGAACAACCAGGGGCATGGCCAAATGACCTGTAATGTTCTGGGGACCTCTAGAGACTCCATGACCAAAAGAAAATAGGGAGGTGTCCTATACCTGGTAGTTTGATTTTTATTTAATAACCTCTGGCTTCTGACAGGTTTCAACCTATTTCGATGCTTTTTTATGTTATATAATATATCTATTTACTTATTTATTATGTATGTGAGTGTAAAGCCTGCATGCAGGTAGGTGCACCCATTGGGCAATGCCCATGGAGGTCAGAAAAGGGCATTGGATCCCCTGGAACAGGACATAAAGACAGTTGTTAGACATCATGTGGGTGCTGGAAATTGATTCCAGGTCTTCTGCAAGAGCAGTCAGTGTTCTTCACTGCTGAGCATATCTCTAGCCTCCTGTTTTATATTTTTAAATAGACAAAATATCTTAAATTTTAGTTAATGCTTTATCTTTCCTCTTCTCTTACATACCCCCACAACCTTCATTACATTTAAACATTTCCATCTCTAGTATTTCCTCTATCTGTTTACATATCCCACAGTTTCTCTTCTCCTGTACCTTAAGGCCTCTTCTCCCTCTTCACACTTTCTAGATTCCTGCTGTTTAAAGACACTCCTATTTAAATATACTAGTTTAAGAGTTAGAAGTTATGATGTATATGAAATAAAAACATGAGGGGCTTATTGGAAAGAAGAAAGATTTCAGTCAGAGAGAGGAGGGATGACACAGATTAGTGGAGGATGAAAATGTACTAAATTCCAAATGTAGATTTATTAAAATGTCAAATATTAAATAAAATAAATTCTAGTAAAATACAGTCATTGTAGCAGAGTGGAAAATTCTGAAAGGAATTTTGGTTGACTATGGTTATTAGAAATAGCTATATATTAGCTATGTCTGTCTGCATTTATATATACATGCATTTAAAAATAAATGAAAGACTTGGGAATTGCCTAACCTTAAATGAAATATGAAGTTTATATATCTTTAAGCTCATGCTCTCTGGATCAAACTATATCTATAATTATCAAACATGTTCATATACTGTATACTTTTCTGTGAAAAGAACATGAGCCATTCCTCCAAATGTAAATAGTAATGTTATGCTTGACAAACATTACACATTGCTTTTCTTTCACTGACATTAAAAATATTTTTACTGATTATTTGAGAATTTCACCCAATGTACTTTCATCTTATACAAACCCCTTCTGCTCTGTCCACCCTTATCCTTCTCCTTGCCTCCCATCTTCATGTCTTCTACTATATTTTTATTTTTAAAGACCCATCAAGTCATATTTGATTTGCATTCCCCAAATTCTCCCTGGTATGGATCCATCTCTTGGAGCCTAGTCAACCTAGCCAGTTGTCACATCTTTAAAAAAATGGCTTTCCCTCCCAGTAGTGATCACTTGCCAATAGTTCCTCAGCTAGGACTGGACTGGGGTTTTTTGCATTCCTCTTCATACATGCTAGGTGTTTATTGAGCATGTGCAGGTCTTATGCTTGCTGTTACATGCTCTGTGGGTTCATACAGGGCATTTGCACATAAGAACAGATATTGTGTTTATTATACCAAATGTATCAAACTCATGTTAGGTATTAAATACACTATTTTAATAAGTTCTTGTGATCTCCAGAAAAAAAAAAAAGATCAACAGCTTGATAAGTATCATTACTGCAAATGAAATTGGGCAGCATTGATTGGTATATAGAATTATTCTTGCAAAGTAGTAATAGTAATGAATCCTGCATAATCTAGGAAATAAAAAAAGGATGAATTGCAAGGTTACACTGGATCCTATCACAGTATCTATAAATACAGACTCATGGACATAATTGAACTTGGGGTAAAGAATAATATTTTATCCATTTTAATCTATCCAACAGAGCAACCAATGTTTCCAAGCCTCCAATGGAACATCTGTAAAGTCAAATTCTCTGCTGGAAGGTGCACGTGGTGTCCGGTTCCCTCCCCACAATGTCCTTAAGACAAGCTGAAGAAAGAATTCCCCAAAACCGACTTTTGGAAAATCCTAATGAGTTTATTGGACTTGCTAACTGAGCTTGGGATGCTGGTTTATTTACAGAAGAGTGGGCACCTCCCCTTATTCACAGCTGTGCTGGAAAGTCCACACCAAAACATAAATCCTGTGGCTTCCTAACAGTCACATAAAATGGCAAGAGACCTGTCTCATGGTTTTCTTGGCTTATATATCTTTAGCGCCTCTGCTTCATACAGCTAAGGTCAACTGATTGGATGGGAGAGGTAATGGGCTTCTGCAAGCTTGACTCCTTCCACTGAGCATGGAGAGGAGGTAGGGCTATAGCTTGCCATCATAGTGGTCAAAGGAACTTCCAGGTCATAACATCACTACTTCATCTAGATATAGTAGCATCTACAATAAATTACCTACACCTGTAATTTTATCACTTCAAACTAAAGTCTGGGATAACCTTAGCTTATTCTAACAACTAAGCTACATGCCCATTGTGTGGGGTCCAGGAGGAAAGGAATCTAGAAATGTTGATATTAATTGAAGGATGGGATGATATGTCCAAGTAGTACATTACACAATTATTATTTGCATGACAAAAAGCCCAAAAAAACCTTCAGTTTTCAAATACACTCAGTCATGGGGCTCTTAATTATTTCTCTTAGTGGCATTCATATGTAAAGTTTGGATATATTATAAATTCCTAGATATGATTTGAAAATGAAAATATAACACTTTGCACATAGTGCTTTATTTAGTGCTTTATGGAACCATTTATTCATAAAAGAACATTGTTTTGATCTGAACAGAATTCTCAAAAAAGAAATAAAGATGGCTAGGAAACACCTTTAAAAGTGCGCAACATCCTTAGTAATTAGGGAATTGCAAATGAAAACTAATTTAAGATTTCATCTTACCCCAGTCAGACTGGCTAAGATTAAGAGAACAAATGATGCCAAATACTAGAGAGGATGTGGGGAAGGGGAAAAACTCATTCGCTGAAGGTGGGATTGCAAAATCATGCAACCACTTTGGAAAGCAGTGTAGAGAAATCTTAAAAATTAAATTAACAACTAATGTACCATATTATCCAATTATACTACTTCTTGGCACAGACCTAAAGGACTCATCTTACTGCAGAAATACTTGTACATACATGTTTGTTGATACTTTTTGCACAATAGTTAATAAATATAAGCAACCTAAGTGTCCCTCAACTGATAATATGTGGTATATTTACACAGCGGAATTCTATTCAGTGGTAAAGAAAAAAATCATGAAATTTTCAGGTAAATAGACGGACCTAGAAACTGTTATACTACGTTAAATAGCACAGACTGAAACACAAATGATGGATGTTCTCTCTCATTTGTGCATCCTAACACCAAATCCTTATATGTGATTATATATTCTGATGTAACTGCAAGAGCCAGGAAAATGGAAAAGAAACAGCCATGGAAAGAGAAAGAAGGAGCCTCAGAGTGAAGAACAGTAGAAGACAGGTGTTACCAAGGAGAAAGTGGGTAAAATGAGGGTGTATATATGGGAGGGATAGAGGGAGGGTTATATAGGGAACTATGTAGTTAAGGGGGAAGAATAAGTTCAAGAGAGAAAAGCCATACCTATTATCAAGAGTGAATGGGGAACATGGGGGTACTTCAAATGGGGAAGGAGGAAGGAATGTTAAACAGGGAGAGACAGAGGAGACATAGATAATTCCTAGCTGGCATGAAAACCAGAGAGAAGCATATTAGTTCAAAATCCCACTGAAAAATGACATACAATGTCTCTACATGAGTATATGTGCATAGCTAAAGGGCATATAATAAAAAAGAGTGTTAGACAGGAGAAACCTCCCTTTGAATTGTTGGCCTCGGCAGACCAAGAGACTCTAAAAAATCTCAGGTTATTGTCACATGACATACTTCGTACACAGGTCTTGGATCAGTGGAGCTGGAACTGACCTATAATTCACCTCCCTGAAATCCTGCTCTCATAGTTTAAGAGAACACTATCTAAGCTACTGAGGGAGAGCATCAATAGATGGTCCAACCCCAGGCTTAGGATTTAATAACCACAACAATAACTGGCACAGCAAACTGTATTGGGACAGTAGTGACACTTTTATCTTGGGGGTTATCAATAGCTACCTCATACTCTCAATGGGAGGGAACTCATGTGTGGTACTATAAATATAGTCAAATACGCATGGCTAGAGAAGTCATAGATCTTGGAGAAAATCCAAAGGCTGTCACATTCCTAGACAAATGCAATTTCTTACTATGTGTTAAATATGGATCCTTATATTTACAGACAAGTATGCCAGTCACCACTAGTCAAAGAAACTTCTTTAGCAACAGACAGAAACTATTACAGAGATCCACAACTGTTCACACACAAAGATTAAGTGGCTGAGAAATGCTCAACACTAAGTGACGTGTCTACAATGGAACCTCTACATTTAAGATGCATCAAACATAGTGGAACAAGGAATCAAGAAAATAACATGCTTCTGTCAACTCTTATCAATGAAATTTCCTCCTGCAAGAGAGGACAACCAATCCAGGTCTCAGGGAACACTGAGAAAGAGGGGGCAAAAATATTGTAAGGGTTGGGGGGGGAGTGTATGACTATATGGAAATAGAGTTTTACTGTTTCCTGGGATCTTGTTCATATGAACTTGGAGCAACAATGACAGCATGCACAAGACCCATTCAAAATCAAGCAGACAAATCTCAGCATAGAGCTGTGAAAATGGGCAGCTGGCCCCAATCTTAGCTGAAGAACTATAGGGAAGTTGATTACTACTGGTTGGGGAAGTTCTGATATTTTAAAGGGAGTGACTCCAGATATGCTGACTAAACTTCAGTGGATGAACTTACACTGAGGGACATCAAGGGACACTAACTGGACAGGATAGCCTTTAACATAAATGACAGAATGCATGAAATCCAATGTGTGGGCATGGCTCTGAGAGGGTGTAGATATGAAAGTATACACACACAGACACACACACACACACAAACACACACACACATATGCTTGCACTGGTATATGGATCAATAAGGTTTTTATTGACACTGAAAACAAGACAAAGCGCAGCTCTTGAAGTGTATACATATGCCAAAATTTTCATGTATTTCTAATGGCCATTTTCTTATAGTAACTAAACACCAATAACAAACTATCACTTCAGAAGGTTATGCCTCAAAAAGCTGGCATTATTCATATTTCTAAAATCACTTAAAGTCTGTTATTGACAACACTACCACAAACCCAGCTTTCCCGTTTACTATAGCCCATGTAAAGGGAAGAAAGTACTATTATGTTACTTGTAAGCATATCTGCTGCTTTATTACATATTTAGAAAAATAAAAATAATGTTTAAAGGCAAGAACCAGTGTGATTTATCTGCAAGCATATATGGGATCAGATAACAGAAACAGACAGTGTAACACATAGAATATTAATTCTACATTTAAGAATGATTTGGATATTTGTATGAGGTACCTGGAGATATCAAACGTTATTTACAGCATATACTTCATAACTAAATTCTTAAAAAGTAATAAATATTGAAATTTTATGTATCATTAGTTAATAATGTGGTTGGATTATAATGAATACATCTCCTGTGACCAAGATGATCAACCAAGTTAAGTGGCACATTAAACAATGAACAGTGGAAATTACAAAGTGACTGGCTCACTTTTGCTAATTCTCTTATTAAAATAATTCCATACAATTTCCTAGGAATTGCACTAAACACTACGATTATGCTAAATAGATTGGAATTGTATTACCCTCTTGCCACCTGTCAATCCCTGATGGATTAGATTAGCACAGATGAACTGCAAAATTGGCAAGAAGGAATGCTGAGAGGAGAACAGTCACTCTGAACTTGAAAATGGCTTCACTGTACCACTCTTTGCTATTGCCATGCCCAGAGCCATTGAAAACCAACTTGGTGTTTGCATCTAGAATGGTTTACGAATCTCAAAATCAATTTGAATGTAAACCTAATTTGCTTCTGTCTTCTATTTGCCTGTATTCCTTTTTATATTAATATTAATAAAATAAGTGTATAAAATGTATCAAGGCACAGTTTCTCAGAGAATTACAGCCTTATTTTCTAAATGAAATAGAAATTAAATATTCTGCCTACACTAATAATTATACTGTTAGACTCAGGAAGCAGCTTCAAGAAGCTAGGGCCCTCCTGTATCACTGAAAGAAAACTAAGAGAAGGCAATTTTGGTAAATTTGACATAGCCTTTTGAGTTTGATCAAAAACAACATTTTAAAGAGGAGGATGACAACTATATTTTAAATGCAAAATTATATATTACTCTGTCATACCATGGGTATTATATGACATTTAATTTAGTTTTATTTATTTTTAGCCCTTACAATGTAAAAGTTCCCAAAAGACATAGGAAGTAAATGCATTGATTTTTAAAAATAGTATATGTAAAAACAATAGTAATATTCAGCTCACATGTGAGGGTGATTGAAACATAAAAGAAGCAGAAATCAGTTAGTAAAAGGCATGCATGATACATATCTAAAATATAAGATCATATTAGACACTACATATTCAGAGAGAAACGGGATTTTTAAATAATACTGCTTTTAGGTACTACTCAACCAAAAACTCAAGGGCTATTTTTCCTGCCTAAAATCATGGAACTTTATAGATTTGACTCTCATCACAGATGCATAGGAATTATTTTAAAAGGCATTGGCAGAGCAAACTCATATTGGAAGGAAACTGTGCACCTGGTTTTCTTTATTATATGGATTTATGCAATGTCCAACAGAAACACAAAAAATCTGGATTTCAAAAATGGAGTTGAAAAAATGGAGTTGATAGGTGTTCTGAATCATTGCTAACACCCAAATGTGAGCAATTATGGCCCCCAATAGCAGAAAGAACTTTTAATGTATTGTATTGATATCAGCTAAAATATGAAAAGTTGATTGCTTTGATGAGAAGTGAGAAATAGAATAGTCATCATGATCATTTCCCAGGTGAAAAAATTTTGTGATGAAGTATCAAGCCTGAAAAAAGGAGCATTTTTTCAGAACCAGTCATTTATGAACCCCACATATACTTAACAAATATTTTTGACATATCAGGCAATGTAGGAATGAAAGGTAAGACTAATCACTGAGCTCTCCAGACTCAGTGTGAGAGGAACTATGGTTTAACTGACAATTAGATAATTTGAGAAACTACTCCTTCCTTCATCATTCTCAGTCAGTTAATCCTCCAGTAGTACAGGATTCTTAAAGAACATCTAAAACACCTTGTATAATAAAAGTATTTACTTTTTAGTTATATGATTGTTAATAGTCTAATTTTAAGGGGATAAACAATATATTTGGTCCCAGAACTAATCGCCTTTTACTAGCATATATTCTACTTGAGAAACTAGATAAAGTGACTTTTCCTTTTTCTAAGGCAACATATCTCTGGTGTCACGGTCATCTATACATTTTTTGTTCTTTTGACAGAATACTCTTTTGGGTGACATTTAAAAAAAGAATCCAACAAACTCAGATTTGGTATAATTTAAAGAAAATAAATATGCAAATGTAAAGGAGAACCAAAGTAAATCAGGGATAATGTAAAAGAAATAGATGCCAAAACCAATAGGAAAAATGTAGAGATCCAATCATTAGCAGCACCCTGTCAGTTTCCTACAGAAGAAACTTCCTGTAGAAGAGTTGAATCAGACATCAGGAAGTGGATTGAAACCATCAAGCTCATATTAAATAATGTGTGGTGGTAACCCCAGGGGACTGGCATCTGGAGGCAGCCAGAATGAGTTTTTAAATCACTTTGACTGGAACTCCTCAGATGCAGGTAATGTCTTAAGAGCTGCAAGACTATGCAGATGTCAAAGAAATGCAATCTTATTATTTCATAGCTTTGTCTCCCCTAACTCCCTGGAAGAAATTCTTGAGAACATTTGTGCCACCTGCATGCCCAGCACATTTTCTTATTTTTCACACATTTTCTTCCTTCCTTCCCAGTATCATTGGATTTTGGAAATGAAAACTTCTACTTATAGCTTTCTTACGCTACTTTCTTAACTTCACAGAAAATTCTGTGATTTTTTTTTTACAAAATTACACTCCAACAATGTAGAGTCCATTGAAATCTGCTCGTGTTTAATTTTATTAGAACAAATCATCTCATCCTTAAACGCATATCTGAACAAATCATCTCATCCTTAAATGCATATCTGCATTTTGTAATCAGTGATGTGTCAGCTTATCAACTAGCATCACCGTGTTCTCAAAATTATTTTGGGTCTTGAAAATTTATCTTTGATTCATACTAGAATTCAAAATGCCCATATCAACAGGTATATAGTAGTTTTAAACACTACAGGAGCTATCTTTTATAGAAAGTATATTTGATTCAAATGTCATAGATTTTATTATTTACATAATGGAAATTTATAGATATATAAAAATAAGAATATGAAAAACAAATACAAACAAAATAATCATGAAAAATAGGTAACTAAAACAATAACCTCTGCCTTTCTTGATTATTATTATGCAAAATATTAAACTGAGTTAATTATCTGTACATTAATTTTCCAATTGCTGTTGTTTTACAACTACCCATTGACTGCCTTTGTTTCATGACATAGATGAAAAAGTTGAAGTTCTCCTGAAGAAAGGAACTGAAATGACAATGACAGAGAGCTGCGACAAGAGTCACTAGGTGATTCCAATGACACTAGTCATTCTCTTATATCAATCAAAGGGGAAATGATTCTTCACAATCTTCACTGTCTGGGCAATCAAAAGACAGTTTCTTGAAATTATTTTGCAAACTCTGTTCCAACCCAACATTTCATTCATTTATATTTAAGGGAAAAGATTCTACTAAAATATGTAGAAAAGAATTGTGAAGGAGAACTTACAAAATTAATTCATTTTCAGTAATTGCATTTAATATATAGATAATCTCTCCACGAAGACTGTAATTAATTGGCAAGAATCCCGCTTTATATGATTTTTGATCTTATGAAAAGAAGTGAACTTGTTGCTATTTTCAATTGATTAAGAAATTCAGGAAGTAAAATGACAACAGGGTACATATCTTATTATTTTCCCTCACCACCTTCACACCTAAAACTTAAAATTGAGAAGGGAAGCATAATGAGAAGTTTCCTTTAACCACATAAGTAAAGACTTCAGTAGCAACATCATAAAGAGTTTATTTAGTACACACATATTATGATACTAAGGTTCTTGAAACTTTATGAATTCGCATGATGGGGATTATGATTTTCATTTTAGGAATGAACCTCACAGTACACATAAAAATTTATCCATTTCTCTATCATTTTGCTTCTCATAAACAAATATAGGGGCAAATAATTAATTACAAGAATACCTTGGAGAAGAGACATCAAATTAGGATTTTTTAATATGATACAAAGACCATAAAAGCCAAAATAGTCCTTACTGGTTCAGTCACGTATATGTTTCAGGTAAAATTAAATTTCAATTCTTCATAAAAATGTGGAAGCACAATCTTTCACTGAACCTTTTTGTTCATATCACCTGAACATGGGATACTTTGATTATGACAAAATTTATGATTATTGCAGGGAGTCAAACTGATAAAATTGGGGGAAAAAGAAACACCAGGTAAAATAGCTATTTGGAACTTAAGCGTTTAGGCTTTAAATATTTGCTTAGCAATAACAACCAGAAATAACTTGTTTACTTCTTCATTACCACTATTGTAACAAAATATGTGAAATAAAAATTTTACAAGGAGAAAAACTTATTTTGATTCAGTTTTGACAGTATTAATCTATGTTCAGTTAACTCCATTATTTTGGGGTGTGAGGTAACACAGAACTTCATGACTGGTCAGAGCATATGACAAAAAAAACCCTGAAAACATTTACTTCATGGCTGGAATGCAATAAAGAGAGGGGCACGAAAGCTCATGGCCCTACTTTCCCTTTGAGATGCATACCTTCAATGACCATGCAACATCCCACTATGCTTTAACTCTTACATCACCTCCCAACTGTGGCACACTCTGGGGCTTAAGTCTTTAATTCTTGAAGTTCATTGAATACTTATTTGAAACATAGCAAATTAACCTGAAACAGTATACTTCATCTGAAAGAAATTTCTGATTTGGGGTTTTATTTATTATTGTATGTGTGGTGTGATGTGTGTGGGTGTAGACATGCATATACCACAGTGTGCATGCAAGATCAGAGGAAAATTTTGTGGAGTCAGTTCTCTCCTTTAAGTGAGTTGCGGGGATCACACATGGGAAGCCAGGTTTGTGTGGCAAATACTTTACCTACAGAGGTATCTCACTAGCCCCAGATTAATTTCTTTAGGCAAAGCACAAAGTTTAGAGATATATATGTGTATAGTGATTAGAATGGTTTAAAAAAGTATCAGTTCACAATGAGTATTCTTGGGAAAATATTTAAAAATTTTTCCAAGAATATGTTCAGAGTATGGGAACATCACAAGAAGGCATCAGGCAAAATATTGGGGTTAGAGGCATAACGAGTCATGTTTAAGTCTAAATGGGCCATAGAAGTAGATTGTGACAGCAATTTTGAGACTGAGTGACTATGTAGCCTCTCAAATGTCCCTGTTGACCCTGTAGCAATGGAGGATGCAGAACAATCTCATCACCCTTATGATCTTCCCTAAATCTGATCAATATTCTAGTCATCCCCATAGTCCTAATTCAAAATGAAGTCATGATGTCAATCTTCTAAGCACAATGCCATGTAGAGAAAGATGGCATGAAGATCTAAAGATAGAAATGAATTTACTCAGTACACAAAAGTTAGGAAGTGGCAAAAAGAAGAGCAACTGTAATCATCCAAATAAACCACATTAACTCTGGAGGGGAAGCTCTGGTTCAGTGAAGTAAGTGGTTTATCCAAGTGATCAGAGAGTAAGACTGAGGCTAGAAACATGGTGTGTGCTTCCAAAATGCAATGATAATTGTGCTATCAATATGCATCTAAACATAGCTAACTGAAAGGTGGATTACTGAAGATTAAAATATTCAGAATCCTTTTGGGACATGTATTGAAATCAAAACAACAAAATGTGCATAAAAATACAGGAAGAAACTAAAGTATTAACAATATATGCTCCTAAATTATTAATCACAATATATAAATATCGTTATAAATTTTCTAAGATACCTCAATTAACTGACCAAATGCTACTTTTAATTCTTAATATTCATCAAATGGTGATACAATATAAAGTATTCTGCAACTAAAAGCATGCAATTTAAGAGCCAACACACCTGAGTTTGATACTTTACTTAACTGCTAAATTACCCTGTCATTTTCCACAACTTGTCTAATTTCTCTAAGAGCCATTTCTATATCTATTAATTAGGGATAATTATGGTCACCATTTTATAGAGCTGTGATGATTAAATCAGTTATTTCAGATGGAGTTTCCACTACATAAATGTCCTCAATAACATTTAGCTGTCAGTAGCAATATTAATAGTAACTCAACTCCATCCAATCACTTTGTACATCTAAATGAGAGATGACATCTCCCTAGGGAAACTCCTTCACAAATATTGATCTTATGAGGACTGGCAGATCCATAATGAGATTTTCCAACACATAGATATATGTATATTTACTTGCATTTTCTTTGCATGTCAACTATTTTTGTAAATCTGTCTGTACAAAAGCATGAAAGTTAAACTGACATACCTCCATTCTACATGGAGTGGACTACTCATGATGTAGAAACTACGTTACAGAAAATTTTTGTATGTGTGGCATTTCAGCGTGTTTTTAATTTTATTTATATGTAAATTTAAGTTGTATATGTTTTGCATAGTATAATTTGGTTTAGGGATTATTTGATTATTGAAGTTAACTATATTGTTGTGTCATTTTTATGATCATTACAAAAAGTGGCAAATTCCAAACAAGCTTTCCCCAATACTCAGTATTTTATGGAGCTCACTCATATTTATTCCTTTTTTGTTCTAAAGTACAACTACCAGATTTCATCCTACTGTCTGCAAAGAGGAATCAATTCTTGTTTGTCCAAGAAGACTGATTGCTCTCATTCTATTCTCGGTTTGTGCCTTATTCAAAACTGTAAATTCTTAACCTTTAACGTTTCAGTGTACTCAGTCATTGCATTGCTCATGAGCACTTATGTCAAAGGGCATGCAAGGAATGAGAATTAATGGAATATTGACCAGTCTGGTAGATTAGTCTTTAACAAAGTGGTTAATGATCTAAAACATTAGGAGATGATAACCTTTGATTAAAACTGAAGTTGTAGCATTCCTGTTGGTTTCACTCACCTGAATAGTTTTTCCTAACAACTTAATTAATAAATTTTAACTGTGTTTCAAACAATCATATCAAATTACTCAAAAATATTTAGTTAAGAAAGTTTTCCTGTGTTTTTAATGTAATGCAAATTTTAGTCATGATGATTAACTCTCAAACCCCTACAATAAATAAATGAATAAGCAAATGAAGGTAAATAATTCTGAAAAGTAAAATAAATGAGATAAAATTACCTATAAGTCTCTAACATATGAAATATATGTGTGAATGTAGGTAGGTATTATATGCGTGTATATACACATGGTTCTAAATATATGTGTGTAAAATCTGATCCTTACAATACCATCATTGTCATTTCCTTTTTGTCCTTCCTATTTTTCCAATGATATTTTAGACATAAATATATTCATATTAACAATCTCAATATAAATATATTTAGCCATATATATGAAAGAACATTTTATTTATAATGCTAACAGATAATATTATAGTATTCTACTATTACTTACCAATAAAACATGGCCAACTGTCCAGATCAGGACATTTATCCCTACTCTGTTCTTTCTAGTGGCTAAATAGTACTCCACTGAATATCTGTATCATTGCTCTCTACTGGACATTTTAAGTTTTTCCCCAGTTCTTTTGCTTAATTATTTTAGAACTAGTACCTGGGCAGATATCCTTGAACATAAATATCTTAAATTTCTGTTTTAATGTTGTTTTGCAATGAATAGAATCTTATAGATAAAACTGATAGAAAATTGCAAAATACATTTTAAATTTTGATGATTCCTTCCAATTTTGATCCAATGACTTTACACCAAATTACACTCTCTCTACAGATGAACAGTGTACAAAAGTATTCTGGTACTGGCACTTCACTGTATTAGAAAAAAATCCCTTTTAAACTCACAGATATGATATCAGTTAAGATGTTACTTTCTGTACAGGATATAATAAG
>NW_008351466.1:2743335-2748552 GCF_000622305.1 Nannospalax galili | reverse complement strand
TGTGTGTGTGTGTGTGTGTGTGTGTGTGTGTGTGTGTGTATGTACACTCTTTTAGATTTCCATAGTTACATACCATGAAAGTTTGGTCATATTTTCAATGTGTTCATAATATGCTGTATGTTTAGCACAAATGGTGTAAACCCCATGGTGGCAGTATCATGGGCTGTCATGCATTCTATGGACAGCTCATCAACTGTTTGTCTTGATTCTGAGAACAGCATTCTGACAGAGTCTGCACTGAAAGACATTAGTCATCCAGTCTGTTTCATAAGGCTGAATTGTTTGTTGAAATACGCTATTAGGAATAATAATATGAAACTAAAGATATTTTTCTTGAGTTTGCTGATGCTAAACAAACATGGACCCTGTCAAGGCAGCCAGTAAGCACTATAAGAACTTCTGCTTACTTGTGCTCACAGGTGGCAGCAAAATCAATTAGCTTTTCCTACCCATGGCAAGTTAGTGATATTGACCTACTTTATAAAGCTACATGACATTAAATTGACTTTTTAAAAGAAGAATCTTTCATTCTGTATTGTCCAAAGAAATTCTCCTAAAGAACACAGTTCTCAATGCCATATTGCACTAAAGGAAATTAACACCCTACCTTTCTCTGAGGTGCCCAGAAGACTTATGAAAACAGTTATAGATCTTACTCTATCTGAGGGCCATTTGTTGAATAATTTGCTCATATTGGAGATCAAACAAAAAAAGAGATTAGATATTATCCTCCTATTTAAAATGACAAAAAATGCATGACATCAATTAATATCATGTCAGCAGCATCTTTTTAAAAATTCAAAGTTATGTATAGCCAAAATTCACAGAAGTCATATGATGATTGAATAATATATAACATTGTTGTATAATGGAATATTTAGCAGTTTTTATTAGTAAAAGTAATTTAGAAAATAAAGATCTTATGAAATCAAGTTTCTAACTTATGACAGGCTTTTAAACAAAAGACATATATTGCAATGTACTATATACAGCAGTATCTCATTTTATTCAACAAATTGTGCATAATTACCAAGGGATTTCTTACAACTGTATATTAGCAGTATGTATTGGTAGGCTATGGTAATGTGAGAGGGTGATATTTTCATTCTTGAATTTTCTCATACTTCAAGTCATCAACTGCATATGTGCTGACATCACACAGGAAGAATATTTAAATCATCAAATAATAACAAATAGCATGGCCTATTAAAGAAATTTTTAAAGGTTCCATCCTAGCTAAGAACCTGGAAATGACAATAGATATAGGTATATGTTCTTAACTGAGTGTGGATAATTCAGACCTGATGATTTATGTGGGTTTTGATGAAAGATTCAACTCTGCAACTTATTGAATAAATTACTCTGAATTAGTTCCATCACCAGTTTGTGCATAATTTTTTTGTATTATAGTAAATGAGTATGAAAAAAACTGTTAGCAAATAAAATCACTATGTAGCACATGCATGACATGGTATGACAGAGATAGAGTCTCTCCTCACTAAATCCATTTCCCTATCTTCCTATGTATACAGACACTCTATGTTTCTCAGATTCAATTACAGTAAAGGATGCTGATTTTTTATGGAGCTCTGGTCATTGTTATAAGGGTGGATGTGACATTCGCAGTTCCAGGCTTGGCCTATTGAGGTCTCCTCCAAATCTTCTACTTTCTCTGAATTTGCTAGATGGAAGTCTGTGCCACTTGGTGAAGGATAAAGAGCCTTTAGCAAATTGGATGTTTTTTAAATCACTATGCCAAGAACACCCTATTGCTTTAAACCTTGGACTTTAAAAGGACATTGCACTCTCCTGTATAAAACCATTGGACTAGTTCTATTTATTACAATAGCGAGTATTATCTTAGTTAATAAGGTGGTTAGTAAGTGATTGCTATAATCACTGCCAACATCTGTTCTAATGCTAACATTTCCCTATTTACAACTAATTTGAAATACAAAGGACTAAGACTGCATAGGGACCAAAATTTGAAAGCAGTTCATAGTAAAGCAGGAACAAGATCTGTGCTGAATGGCATGGCAACATTTTCTCCAAAATAGGACTGGATCTCAGGGAAAGGAAAACCTCTTAGAGAAATAGGGTACTGTGAAGCAACTGACTCTGAGAAGGTACATGATATTATTTCCAAATACATTCTGAGAATTGCACAATACTCACCTACACAAAAACACAGCTGATAGATAATCTCCAAAATATCTTCTCTGTGTTATGGTAGAGTTTGAACACATGACCACTTCTTTTCTGCACAATTTATAATCAGATGGTTGTGAAATTAAATTTTGTGTTTTCTTTATTTAGTATGAGCCATCAACTCAAAGATCTCACTAAGTGTGGTCATGAAAGATTCTCAAGTCTCTATCATCAAAGCAAGATGCCTTTCTTTGCTGAGGTAACTAATTTCAACACATGTATAGTTTGTAAAGTCCTTTTGAATACAAAAGCCCATGTAGTTTTTAGATGTCCTTTAGATTGTTAGATAGAGATACAAGAAAATGTCCTTCCAAATAGCTATTAATTTCTAACAATATGAGCAGTGCATGCTAATAAAAATGGCAGTAAGCCATGTAAACCTTCTGCATTGCAGCAGAAGTTCCGGTTGTGTTTGTCCTTCCTATGAAGTCTTATTCATATTTAGGCATGGACTGTCTCCCTTAAGTTGGTATATAATGTTCAGATGCCGATAGCCTTAACTATTTTTAAAATTTTGGAGAAAATGTCTAATGCTTTCAGACCCTTAAAGTGAACATTTCAAATTGTTATAAAAATGATGTGTATAATGGAATTACAGTATTATAAATGAAGTTGTGAGATGAAAGATTTCAAGAGGAGTCCAAGAGTTTCAGGGCATAATCATACACTCTCAGTTCTGCAGTTCAAAATGGGATACAATATGGCACAGAGTCTGAAGATCCAGATTATAGGGACAGGAAAAAACTCTAAGCAATAGACTGATGGAATGAGTAATAATGAAAATAACTGAATGCACTCTGTGATTATCAAATTCTATAGTTAATATGAACACCACCATCACCAAATAGGGTCAAAAGTTTAAAGGGACCATTACAGAAAATTAGACACCGAAGAAAGTTATAGCTAACTAGGTCAGAAGTGTTCAGAGTGTCAAAAATCGAAACACCTATAGAAGGGCAGGAAAACGTCATTAGTCTAAAAAAAGCAATGGATGACTCCATAAAATTTGATTATTATAAAAGATAGCATTGTTGGAAATAAGCAAGAAAATTATTCCTGGCATTTAAAAGGTAAAAATAAGGATAAGTTTCTTGCTGTAGAGTTTTTTTCCAAAATTATATCCTTAATAAATTAAAATAATTACCAAGCTAGCAGCTGGGAACACTGTTGAAGGTTTCCATCTCTCAGTATTTCATCCTCAAGTTTGTCTCCTAATTAATTACAAGACCTCCAGCTTCCTGTCATGAAATTTCTACATACAGTTATTTGAAAATATATTTGTGATATGTTCAGTTGTGTTTCTTGAAGTTTAGAATAAAGGATAGCTAATCATGTCTATATCTTTAAATGTCTTTATTCCTTGATTTTATAGATAATTCCTTTAGATTTATTAGCTATTATATCTCAGTTACTTGAAGCAATCTGTTTGTAGAATTTCATTAGTTTAACATGAAAGAACTCTATTTTGCCACTATCTGCACATGTAACTCATGAAATAGACATGCCTGGTAAATTTTGAAAGGAAAGATAGGAAATAACAGAAAATATGAAATGTTCTTTGGTTTATGAAGCTTAACCTGGTGTCAGTTATCAGGTCGGATGGACTGCTGGAGCTCTAAGGGTAACCCAAATAAATAGCATCTTTCTCCATAACTTAATTCCTTCTAAAGGATATTTTGGAAACTATAAATTACTCTAAAAGCTCAATCTTTTTCTTAAACTGAACCTCAGCATTAGTCAGTTTATTTCTTTCACTCCACAGCTCTATCTTGTTGTGGACTAGAAATTTCCCACATAGTACCAGAGAATAATGCATCCACTCTGCAAAACACTCATCTACCAAAGGAGAAGAGAAGCTGAGTAGGCTTTACTCACTGTTTTATTTCCAAATTTACCACTTAAAAGTACCCATCAGAGGCTTGAGTAGTGTTTCATTAAGGATCCCGGCCATACAGTTTAAACTAGACTAATAAGGACAAGACATAACAGATGTGAAAAGAATTGAGAGAACAAATAGCAAATATAGGGACACACTAATAATTGGAAGCTCATACCAGCTCTCAGCCAATAGAAAATAATGTCAATAACAAAGGATTGGAAGTTGGAAAAATAATGAATTAAAGGCTTTCTTTCTCCCCGCCTCAGTTACACACTCACACTACTTAAACTTTGCCATACATGTCGTTGAGATTCACCTAACGAAATCCACGAAAATTGGGAAATAGGAGATTCAAAGTGTCCTAGTTTGTGTCTTCATTGCTATGACAAAACACTCTGACCACTACCAACTTGGGAAGGAAAGGGTTTATTTATCTTACATCTCCCAGGTCACAGTTCATTAGGGAGCCTTAGGTAAGAACTCAGGGCAAGAACCTGGAGGCAGGAGCTGGAGCACAGGCCATGGAGAAACACTGCTTACTGGCTTGCTCCCCTGACCCCTGCTCAGCCTGCTTTCTTATGCAACACAGGCCCAACTGCCCAGGGGTGGCACCACCCACAGTGGGCTGGGCACTCCCACATCACACAACAATCAAGAAAATGCCTCACAGACATGGCCACAGGCAAGTTCAATGGAGGGAATTCCCCAATTGAGGCTCCCTCAACTCAGGTATGTCGAGTTGGCACTAAAGCTATCCAGCACACAAAGAAATAGATATTAAGCATCACCTTCCTAACGCACAGGACACGCCAGAGATGCAGGACAGAGAATGCAGGAGGGCAAACAGATAAAAATTAGTACAAAAGAAATTTACTCAAGAAGACAAAAATATTCCATAGATTTAAAAATTAATGAAAAATGGCAATTATGGTCAATTTCAATCCTGTGGACAAATTCTTAGAGTCATGTGCTTAAGGATCTTCAATATATCCCTATCTCACAGACCAGCTTAGCTCAAAGTGAATCAGACAGATGGAGGTATGGTCATTCTCCTTATAAATGTCACTGGTGTGAAATACTGCCATTGCCCATAGTAAAAAAAAAAAAAAGCAATTATTTTGTCTTCTTGA
>NW_008351466.1:2740232-2742000 GCF_000622305.1 Nannospalax galili | reverse complement strand
TATCTCAAAGTGAAGCAAACAGATGGAGGTATGGTCATTCTCCTTATAAATGTCACTGGTGTGAAATACTGCCATTGTCCATAGTAAAAAAAAAAAAGCAATTATTTTATTCCCACTAATTTTCTTGATGTTTTCTTTTTGCCTATCATTAGAGTATATCACAGGTTTTTAATATGCATTCTTAATAATTTTACTACTATATAAGATTTCTATTTCTGCATAATAAATTCCTACACACTTTACACCTTAAAATAATTGGTTATAATCTCAAAATTTCTGTGGTTTAGGAATCCAGTGGATGTGATCAGGTTCTCTGCTCTTCTGTCACTAATACAAGGCTGAAAATAAATCATTACCCAGGCTGAGAACTTGTCTTGATGCTATGAGGAAGAACCTCCTAATACATTCATTCTTCTTATAAGAAGAATTTGGTTCTTTGGGATTGTTGGATTGAAATCTCCATTTCCTTGCTGGCTATAAATTGGGTCCCTTCTCAGTTACTAAAGTTCACCTCCATTCTTTGCCATTTGACTCCATCATTTTCAAGTCATCAAAAATGCACCATTTCCTTTGCATGTGTCCAATCTCTGACTTCTTTACTCTGATCCCTACATCCACAGTGTGACTAAATTATGTCAGTCTTAATCTCCCTATTTTAAGACCAAGTAAGTTTAGATCTCAAGTAAGTATAACTGTAAAATACTTTTGTTGTAGTGTATAGCACAACTAAAACAGTGATATATAAAATTCATAGTTTTCGCCCATACTGAAAGGGAGATCATATAGGTCATATACACTTGAGTGTAAAAAATGGGGGGAACATCTTAAAATTCCGGAACCATGCTAAAAGATGTGAAAAAAAATCTTTTTAATGTAACTTTGAGCCATAATTTCTATGTAATTCAGTCCTCATGAAAAAATATATGTTTTACAATCAGCATTTTTAAAATGTATTTTCCTATTGTTACAAATTTCTTAACCATACATTCTTATATCATTTGAACTTCTGATTTAAAAAATTAACTCATTTTATTTTTTTCATATGTCCACTGTTAAACACATTCATCTTTTAATTTTTCTTCTCTCTTTCATTTTATACTTCTCTCATACATTAATATATCAAGGCATGTTGTTAAGTTACACTGGAAAAATGTTTAATATATCTGCAAGACTCCTTGAAGAGCTGACAAATGCTCCATTATTGGCATCAGTACTTTAGGTATGATCATTATAAAATTAAATTTAATCACTAAAGATATTCTTAGTCAAGTAAATGAAAACGTTTATGAGATATGGTAGTTGTAACAAAGTAAAAAAATTGGCAAAAGATAGTGAGAGAAATAAGAGAATGAAAGAGACATCTTTTTTTGGGGGGGGGGATGAAAAGGTTTATTTGGCTTACAGCACAGTTCATCATCAAGGGAAGCCAAGGCAGGGACTCAGGGAAAGAACCGGAGCACAGACTGGGCCCTCCCACATCACTCAAAAATCATGAAAATGCCCCACAGACAAGGTCACAGGCCATACCAATGAAGGAAATTCCTCAGCTGAGGCTCCCTCTACCCAGATGTATCATGTTGACAAATAAAGCAATCCAGCACAAGTATCCTGAAATACGTCCTTCAATATATTATACTGTGTTGTGGCTAGAAAAAACATTAATTGTGATATTGAAAAATTCAGTTCCTAGAATTACATATAATATTATTTCTATTAATGATTAAATAATTTTCAAAGTATCGTTAAATCAAACTATTAATCACCCCTC
>NW_008351466.1:2722853-2734202 GCF_000622305.1 Nannospalax galili | reverse complement strand
TTTTTCATGTTATTATTTTTTCTCTGTGATTTTGACATGTGAATTTCTTTTGTAGTTTCTGACTCTTGTGTGATACTCTGGCCTTCAAGTTTAGTTCTGCTTCTTTTATTTTTGAGCTTTATGTGTCTTTGTGGTTTACTTTTTGGGTATGAAGAGCTAGTTCATCTAAGCTTCTTGTTCTCTCTTTTGATTTTATATTGTCTAGGCCGGATTGATTTTGTCTTCAGGAGTTCCGCGGTGGCCCAACTCCAATGTGGATCAGAAGTTTTCAGACTTTCTCCTTAGGTCTGGAATCTTCTAAGAATGCTTTTGGCCTCAGGAACTTGGGTGGCACTGACCTGAGACCCTTGCCGTGGCTGTGCCACGCAGGGATGCAAAGGCAGATGGGGAGGGAAGAAGCCCCAAGATTTCCCATGGAGTGGATTGAGTAGCTGGGTTGTACTGGATGCAAAGGATCAGAGAATAAACTAAGCCTCGGAGCCCCAGAAAGAGGCTGTCAGCCCCAGAAAGAGGCTGGCAGGTGTTAGAGGACCAGGGAAGTAGAGGGAGATGAGAGCAGTGCCTGGACCAGAAGCGGTGCACCTGGAGCCCAAGAAAGGGACTGAGTTGCTCTGAATGAGAAGGGTCAGGAAGCAGTATTGGTTCCCCAGGTGTCTGAGGCCCCAAGACTAGGAATGGCACAGGGCCCAAACTAGGAGTATAGAAAGGCGAGGCGGGGGGATGGAAGGGTGAATGTGGCTTAGGGAGTCCCGGAGCAGAGAGCTGCACTATCGACTTACCCCTGAGGATAGTAGTGCAGGCTAGGAGAGTTAGCCGGTGGTGCAGGCCCAGGGAAGCAGAGCGAGGTGAGGGCGGGGCCAGGACCAGAAGTGGTGCTCCTGGAGCCCAAGAAAGGGACTGAGTTGCTCTGGGTGAGAAGGGTCAGGAAGCAGTATTGGTTCCCCAGGTGTCTGAGGCCCCAAGACTAGGAATGGTGCAGGGCTCAAACTAGGAGTATAGAATGGCGAGAGGGGGGGGTGAAAGGGTGAATGAGGCTTAGGGAGTCCCGGCGGGGAGAGCTGTGCTATAGACTTACCCCAAGAGGCCTGAGGATAGTAGTGCCTTATCATCTTTTGTGTTGCCACAAAGCTGCCAAGTGATACTTCAGTGTGTGAAACCTTTGTTTATCTTGGTTCATGCTGCATCTACGTAGGTAGATTTTATCAGTTGTATTCATAAATCTTTTTATTGTCTGTTAGGATAGGAGAAATAAACTATGAATAGGTCCATTGAACTCATTTATATTTTAAATAAAAGCAATCACTTGAAAAATCACTTAAGATAACAAATTATAGTGAAAATTAATCTAAGAATAGTTTCTTGTCATGCCTCAATTGGCAGGTTTAAACTACTGGCTTTCTGGAATCTCTAACTTAGAGTTCAGATGCAAAAATTAATGAAGTTTCTCAAAAACACATCAGAAAATTCCAATTGCCAATGAACAATATTTTCCCCATTGTTTTTTAAGACAGGTGTTCCTATAGCACCAACTGTCCTGAAACTCATTGTGTAGACCAGGGGAGCCTCTACCTCACAGAGGTTCGCCTGCCTCTACCTCCTTAGTGCTGGGTGTAAAGGGTTATGCTACCACGCCTGGCCAAGTACAGTTTTTTGAGTATTTTATGTATCACTCTATAGCACCACAGTCAAATATGAAGGCGTGTGAAATACTGATGTACCATTTGGGCACAAAATGTTATTTTAGATTTATATTCATGCTTTGAAGCGCTTCATTTACAAGATATTCACACAAAGTATTTTTAATATTTTCTAGTCTACTTTTAGGAGATTAGCTTCTGCTGTGGAACATAGGGTTTCACAATTTAAACCAATCCTAGTTGTATTTTCTATCCTATATTAAACTTTTGAACAACCTGATCCAAAATAAAAAATCATTTAGTGCAGAATATACAACAGAGAAATGTGCCAAAATTTGTGCTTCAGATAATATATATGGAATAAGCTGGTGATATTTTGAACAGAAAGATAGTACATGGAGTTTCTAAAGAAAATGAAATGATAACAGGAAATAGGCTCATAGACTCATTAAACTAAGTCATCAAATGCAATCCAGTTTAGAATTAACCAAAATCTATCATTATTAAATGATAAGATATTTTGACCTATGAGAAATAAACCTATTCACTTCCCGGTCTACAATGATTGATACTGTGTTTTGGAATGAATGGGCACAGATACTTAACATCTTCTTCACCATTAGGAACTGACCATTTCCAGATCATTTCCAGTGGAATTATGGCACATTGATATGGAAGAGGATAAAATTGTAATGCAGATTCCACTGTTTGACTTCCTGTAGGCACTTGCTCCATAAAACAAGTTTAAATTGGCCCGTGGTTATCTGAAATAACCACTGATCAAATTAGTACATTCAAGAATGAATAATTTATGACATTCTCTCTCAAATTCATTGGAGAATCTTTGCAGAAGGATAAAAAGGAAAGACAAAAAATGTTAACCAATAAGCTACTTGTCACCTGTGGATAACTAAGAACCAATTAAAGTTATATTAAACTATAGGAAAACTTGCAACTATCATGATGATAGGCAACTGTTAATGTTCATTACAGGCAAGGACAATTAGACACACACAAGTACAAAAAAGAAAAGAACTTGCTTTAGATCTACAGAATAGTTCCTGTGCATATTTGTGTATGCATGTGCACAAATGGTATACACATACAGATAAACATGCCTCATAAAACTTAAAATTCATTCTATTGCAGACTGCTGTCCTCAAAATCTAACTCAAATTTAAATGATTATTTCTACCAGAAGAAATTAAAACAGCATTGCAGAAATTGGACCCTTGGTTTTCCATTCTTCTAAGCAGACCTGAGTACACTTAAAAAGGACAGTGTAAGTTCAGATGAACATGCTCCCAGAAACCTGGAAAACTGTTTTCTTTTGGTCATCCACCATCCATGGATCTTACTACCTTTCCATCCCCTCTTCCACAATGATATCTGAGACCTGGGTGATGAGATTTAATACAGGAGTCCTATCCAGGAACACACACTCTGCTGTCTCTTATTCTCTACATTTTGGTCATTTGTGGCCTTCTGTGTTAATCCTACATTGCACAAGGGAGCTTCACCGGTGAGCATTGAGAGGTGTATTGCTATTCTTTCTACCCAGTGCTCCACTATGTTCCAAGAGCCTTAAGTGTAGAGGTTCCATTGATGAGTGGTGACAGGTATATTGTCTGTAAATATAAGGATACATACTTAGCATACAGTAAGAAATCACATTTATCTATGGGGTTCTAAATATGATTAACATGTACGAAATGCACAAAAATTCAATAAAAGAACACTGTCAGCATTCAGTCAATGAAAATGTAATTCTTACAAGAAAAAGAGCCTAGATTGAAAATTATATCTCTGTGATGTACATTTAGGACTTATTTCCTCCAATTTCACCCTAAATCCCACCAGTCCCATACATGTGCAACCAAATTTCTCGTATGTTTAATGTATGTCCAGCCATCAAGGCAGTTTGTTGTTATTTCCTGGAATAAATAAATGACTCTTTTTCTGGTTATACATGCTCCCTCTGGCTTTTCTTTTTGGTTGTTAGCCTGAGCCTTTAATGGCCAAATTATCCCTTCAGCCCTGGCTTTTCTTTTATGAACAATTGCAGACCTATGGCTATGATTCTAGAAAACATTATCTTAATTTCAAATCTGTCCCTTTTAATGTATTAAATGAGCTTTGACCCAAATCTCAAAATTCTCAAATATCAGTTTCCATGATTATAAAATGAGAATGGCAAAAATACCTTTAATGCTCATGAATGTCCTGAGAATTAGTGACTGTACAGGATGGTCTTTTGATCATAGTAAGCACCCTATAAATGTTTGATATTACTTTCTTTTAGCTAAGGGGTTAGGGCACTCTTGAACTGAACTAAAAAGATTTGAAATTGAGGGACAGGGAAGATTAAAAAAGATTCAGTATAAATCTGATTAATTATAGGTGAGTCAAAAATGAATGACAGAACCAATGAAAGTGGGGTAGGACAAGTGTTTGACTAAGTAAAGATAGTAAAACATTTCATATTCTTTGTGTCTTTTATTATAAGATTTTAAGTGGGACCAATTCTTCCACTAAAGGATGCTTTTTATTCACTTCACTGTCAGTATAAATGACTTTCACTCATCTGAATGCACTCATGAGATCTATCTGACAGTTTTGTCTTCTGAAGAAATTGTTTTTTATTACATATGCTTTTATCATATGTTTTCTTTCTATTGGAAATCAAGACATACACCAAAACAATCTAATTTTGAGTTTTATTTTCATGTCAATAATTTGTCATAGAATACAGAACAGCTTAGAAACTTACTTCAAAATGACTGAGAAAATGTCCATTCATGCTAGCCATAGCACAGTGTTCTTTCTTTGATATATAAGTGGAATGGTTTGACTATCACAGACTAGTGATTTCCGAAGCTGTTTCAAAAAAAGTCACTATGAATCAGAGTAGTAGTGACTTAAAGACATGAAATTCTAGAAAATGAGGTGTGTTTTTAAATGTGATTTCTACTGCCCTACACATTGTGAAAGGAAGGCAGTTTATCAGCATGAACAATGGGGAAATAACTAACAGCAAAACTCTGGGGCATAACACTGTATCAATGTTTAATTTTTTCATGCTATATGCCCTACATAGGTCAAAAAGAATCTTTTATTGTGTTTTATTTTTTCCATCAACTCATGTTTATAGTTTTTAAATAAATCTTTTTATTATTTCTTTGAGGATTTCATACAGTGTATTTTGATCATATTTAACTCCAACCCCTTCCTGTATCTTCTCACAGTCCCACCTCCACTTTCCTATCCCCTAATTTTAGAGTCACTCAGGAATGTGCACTACGATTTTATGTCAACAACATAATGGAGGAAGGACATTTGGAAAATTATGCACTAACTATAAAAGAGTCTGTCTAAAAGAGAAACTTTCATTTCTACTTGAATTTCATTAGTTAGAGCCATGTGTCCATGATTAACTTCAAGGGGGGTAGGAAGTACAGTGGTACCATGTGTCAAGAATGAGCTCTCTTGCACTGGAGAGATGGCGCAGCTGTTAAAGGATAAGACTAACAACCAAAGCGTGAAAGAAAGAGAAGGTCTGGAATATTTATGAACATCCCTAATTACTTCCACAGATACTGTGATGGTTACTTTTCACTGACATCTTGATGGAAGTTAGAATCACCCACCATGCTGCGTCTATAATGGTATTTGTAGAAAGGCTGAACTGGCTAGGGAAGACCCACTGTGAATGTGGGTGCACTATTCCATAATCTGAGCTTTGATTACTGACTAAAAAGAAGAAAGCTGAACATCAGCATTCATATCTTTGTGCTTTCTGATTGCGCGTCAAAATGAAGCCTGACTTCTGTAAGTTGCTTTTGTCAGGTGTTTATTTATAGGAATGAAAAAAAATACCTAATAAATTCATCTAATTCACAGTAAAACTTAAAGCATAAATGAAAACTGTAGTACTTTTAGAAAAGTTATGTCTGACTGATTTAATCAATATGTTCTGTTTTCGTGGGTTCTCAGAAATAAATCTGCATCACTAGCTCTATGCTACGGACATATTTAAAAGCACAATTACAAGGGAACAGGAATGAAGGACAGGGGAATGAGGTAGATTAAGAACAGTAAATATGAGAGGAAGCATCGACACATGACTTATGATACAAATCAACCCAAATAGATTTTTTGGTGCTGCTTTCTGAGACCTGATAAAAGCATCCTGTGATAGAGAAAAAGTACAGAAATTATCCACTGTCTTTTGTTTCCTATTGACCAAATCTTACCTCCTATTGCATTTAATCCTTTACATTCTTGATTTCCAAAGACATAGCCAATAATTGGGCCATAATTCATCCACTATAGAGATTCTTTGAACGGAGAGTTTAGTGGCAAGTAATGTAAGCATGGAATAAAGCTGGGAGACATTCTTTCATTAAATGGTAGAACTCTCCAGTTTCACAATCAAATCAGTAGTTACCATAAAAGTAACCAATATATGCCCAAAATGATCAAATGTGAAAAGCCAAGAGGATTGTACTAAAGATTCTTCCCACTAAAAGATTACAGTTGAGGCTGAAGAGATTTCACAGGGGTTAAGAACACATGCTGCTCTTTGCAAAGGAACAGAGTTCAAACACCAGCACCCATGTCAAGTGGCTCACAACTGCCTGCATCTCCAGCTCCAGGGGATCCAACACCCTATTCTAACCTCCTCAGACACTTCCAAATACATGAATGCACAGAAACACACACACACATGCACGCATACACACGCACACACACATACACACACACGTAACTGAAAAAAAAATCTTTAAAGGTTCAGAAGTAGCTTGATAGTTATGGGTTCCTTATCAAAGTTATATTAATAACACTTGAAGAAAATATTTGACCTTATTAAAAAGTTTGGAAAACATGTAAGAATCAGATTAATCTCAAAGTATCTCCTATAGGAAACTTAGATTTACCGTATATTGAATAAGTGTTTATGAGTGAATAAATATTTATAAATGACTAAACTTTGTAGTCATTTTATTCATAAATATTAATTATACATATTAATGAAATCCCTTGTATTTCCATATAAGGCACTGTTCACTTCCAACTACCCATTTGCAGTGCACCCTACCATATAGCCTTCCCATTTTCTAGTAACATTCTACTTTCTGGACAACTTTTGTAGCTTCCACATTTGACAGAGAATAAGTGGTACCTTTCTTTATGTGTTGTCTTATTAGAAGTAACAATGCCCTTTAGTACTGTTCATTTGGCAATAAATGATGGGATTTAATTCTTTTACTGTATAATATTCTACCATGTATACATGCCAAATTTCATCTGTTTGTGGGCTAATTTCACAACAAATGATATTATATCTTTTTAGCAGAATCATATTCAGTCATAATATGTTTATATATGTATATGTATTTGTATGTATTAATAACACATTTTCTTTATTCACCTATTGATGGACAACAGGACTGATTCAGTATCTTGTTATTGTGACTAGTGCAGTAGTAAACATAGGCACGCACCATCGCCCTATAGCTCCTGCAGACTGTTCTTTTACTAATGCCCCCCCCAAATGTGGTAGTACATGGAATAAATGACATTTTTCTCTGAAAAAAAAGCCACAGGTATGTAGGTATCTCTTCGGTATACTGACTTCATTGCCTTTGAATATATACCCAAAAATGGAATAAAGATATTTAACTTAATTATTTTAGGAATCTCTGTACTGTTCTCCATAATGGATGTACTCATTTATGTTCACAGCAAATATGTATGCAAATTCTTTATCGTCACATACTTAGGAATATTTGCTTTTCAAGTTTATGTATTAATAACCATTCTAACTGGATTAAAATGACAATTTAATCTCAGTTTGATTTACATTTTCCTAGTGGCTACTGTTACTACAATTTTAAAACATACTTGTTGCTCAATTGTTTTTCTTCTTTTGTGAAAAGTGTCTATTAAGATAGTTTGTGCTTTCTATTCAGCTGGTTTACTTGGTTTTTGCTGTTAAGGTATTTTTACCTTGTAATATTATTTTTTGTCAGGTGAATAGGTGGCAAATATGTCCTCCCACTTTGTCTTCCCTCTGTTAATGATTTTCTGTGAAGAAACATTTTAGTTTGATGCAATCTTATTTTTGAAATTTCACTATTGTTTCCTGTGCTGTTAGGATCCATTCTGAAAATCATTGCTTGTATCAGTGTCTTACAAAGTTTCCCTTGTGTTTCCTTCTAGTAGTTTCAAAGTTTCAAATATTACATTTAAGTCTTTGATCCATTTTGAGTTGAGTTTGTATAGGGTGAGGGAGAAAGGTCAAATTTTCTTCTTCTGTATGTGAATATCTATCCAGCTTTGGCAGAATCATTTATTGAAGAGGATGTCTTTCTGTAATGCATGTTTTTGGTGCCTTTGTGGAGAATCAGTTGGCTATAGATGTGTGGGTTTATTTCTGGGATCTCTATTCAGTTATATTGGTTGGTATGTCTGTTTTTATGCCAATATCATGCTGTTTTGGTTACCATTCCTCTATATATCTTGAAATGACCTATTGTTATGCCTCCAGTTTGTCTCATTTTATTCAAGATTGCTTTTACTATTTGGAATCTTTTGTGTTCCATATGAATTTTAGGATTGCATTTTCTAGTACTGTGAAGAATGTCACTGGTATATTGATGGGGTTTGCATTCAAGTGAGACAGCTAAAGTATATTCACCAGTAAATATGAATATATTTTAATTTCTTTATTTTTCCTTTGTGTATGAGTGTTTGGCCTGCATGTATTTAAGTGTACCCACATCATTCAATGCCTATGGAGGGCAGAAGAGGGCAACAGGATCCCTGAAATAAAAGTTACAATCAGAATCATTGCTAACCATGATGTGGGTGCTGGGAGATGAACCTAAATCCTTTTCAAAAGCAACCAGTGCTCTTAACTGTTGAGCCATCTCTCCAGCCCCATGCTACAGAGGGTAATTAACACAAAAGACTACAAGGGGCCAAAGTGTAGAGAAAAAGACTGTAAATGCATGTCCCTGGATAGAACTCTTATATTAACCCTCACACACCCATGACTCAGGCACTATTGCAGAAGAGGGGGTACAAAGAGTGTAAGAGTCAAGGGTTGTGGATGACCATAAAGAAACAGTCTTACAGGCTGCTGTAAACTTGCTCATATGAACTTACAGCAATGGGGACAAAATGCACAAGACACATGCAATCAGACAAAACCCAGCATAGAACTGGGAAAATGCACAGGAGGCCTCAAACTTAAGCGAGGAATTATTGGCAGCTGATTACTGATGATTAAGGGAGAATTTGTCTTCTTTAAGGCAGTCTTGCTAACTAGACTAAACAAACTCCAGTGAATGAATTCACACTGAGGACACAAACTTGATGTAATAGACTTTAACATATATGACAGAATACATGAAAACCTGTGGGCAAGCTATGGGGAGGTACACATAGGAGAAGGGGTCTAAATGTGACTAAGATGTGTTGTATGAAAAGTACAAAAATTCAATAAAAATATGTATTCAAAATAACATCAACATGGCTAACTTGACACAATCAGTAGGGATAAATTGGAAATTTTCGAGTATTTTCAAAAGGCAAAAATTTTAAAGTACATGTAATGCTAATAAGAATGCACTAGTTCATAGAGAGTATGATGGTAAAAAGGTAAGTACTCACAAGTACACCCTTCCCTAAATTCCAAGCTTTGCTATTTTATAAAAAGCCAATTTTAGAAAATGAGGTCTTTGAGACTCTCTACATGGTATTGCTCATTTTAAACATGTAAAATTTCACTTGAGTATAACTCAATTTAATTGCCCATTTATCAAAAAAAAAAGATATGAAACTCCACCAATCCTGTAGAAGAGTTCTACAAGGAGAACTTCCTAGATATAACCCAGGACACTGAATACAAAAGAACAGTTATAAACATGATCAAGGAATTCAAAGAATTTAAAGAACACACGAACAAACAAATCAAAGAACTAAAAGAAGACAGGGATAAACTTCTGAATGAATTCACAAAAGAGATAGAAACATTGAAGAAAACTCAGGCAGAAATGAAGAAGGAAGTGCAAAACTCAATAAGCCAACTTGAAACAATAGGGGAAAGCCTCACCACTAAAATGAATGAAATGGAAAACAGAATATCAATACTGGAGGACAAAGTTGACGAATTGAACCAAGCAAAGTTATGGAAAATTAAAAAAAAAAACACAGGAATGGAATATGCAAGAAACATGGGACACCACGAAAAAGAACAATTCTAAGGATCATAGGAAGGGAGGAATAAGAAGAATTTCAGGTTAATGGTGATCACCAAATCTTAAAAAGATTTGTAGAAGAGAATTTCCAAAAATTAAGGTAAGGCACCCCCACACAAATACAGGAAGCACATAGAACATCAAATAGACAGGATCAGTAAAGAAACTGCCCATGACATATCATAGTAAAAACACTAAATTTACAGAACAAAGAGAGAATACTGAAAGCAGCAAAAGAAAAACAAGCCACATACAAAGGAAAGCCCTTCAGAATTACAGGTGATTTATCGATGCAAATTATGAAAGCTAGAAGAACCTGAACCAAGGTATTTCCAATTCTACATGAAAATAGACGCCAGCCCAGAATACTTTACCCAGCAAAACTGTCTATTATAGTTGAGGGGGAAAGAAAAATCTTCCATGATACAAATAGCCTGAAAGAATACACATCCACAAAACCAGCCGTTCAAAGAATACTTAAAGCAATACAGAGAGAGGAGAGAGAAACAGCAAGCACAGGGTTGTTGAAAATGAAACAATGAAAGAAAAAAAAGATATAATCTAGGAAACACAAAATTAGACAGAGAACACAAACAGCAATCAAAATGATGGCAACCAATACATATCTTTCAATAATAACCTTAAGTACCAATGGACTGAACTCCCCACTCAAAAGACACAGCTTTAGTGAATGGATTAAGAAACAAAATCCATCTCCTTGCTGTCTGCCAGAAACCCATCTCACCTTCAAGGACAGGCACTACCTTAAGGTAAAAGGATGGAAAAGAATATTTAAATCAAATGGAACTAAGAAACAAGCAGGGATTGCAATTCTAATATCTCAAAAAGTAGACTTCAAAATAAAACTAATCAGAAGAGATAAGGAAGGTCACTTCATTCTGATCAAAGGAACAGTTAACCAAGAAGATATTACAATCCTTAACATATATGGACCAAACTCTGGTGCACTCAGATTCATAAAATCAACAATACAGGACTTTAAGACACAGAATAACCCCAACAAAGTAGTAGTAGGGGAATTCAATACACCACTGTCTCCATTACACAGGTCCACAAGACACTATACATCAAATGGACCTAACAAACATCTTTCAAATATTCACCCAAGCACCAAAGAATACACTTTCTATTCAGCACCTCATGGAACTTTTTCAAACGTTCATCACATACTTGGTGTCTTAGTTTGTTTCTTCATTGCTGTGACAAAATACTCTGACCAATACCAACTTGGGGAGGAAAGGGTTTATTTAGCTTACATCCCCCAAGTTACAGTTCATCACTGAGGAAGCCCAAGGTGGAAACTCAGGGCAGGAACCTGGAGGCAGGAGCTGAAGCATAGGTCATGGAGGAATGCTGTTTACTGGCTTACTCCTCTGGCCCATGCTCAGATTGCTTTCTTATGCAACACAGAACAATCTACTCAAGGG
>NW_008351466.1:2722299-2722605 GCF_000622305.1 Nannospalax galili | reverse complement strand
CTTTAAATATCAATGGACTGAACTCCCCAGTCAAAAGACACAGGCTAAGCAAATGGATTAAGAAACAAAATCCATCTCTTCGCTGTCTGCAAGAAACCCATCTCACCTTCAAGGACAGGCACTACTTTAAGGTCAAAGGATAGTGGGTCAAAGAAGAAATTAAGAAAGAAATAAAAAAATTCCTGGAATTCAAGGGAAAGGAAAATACATCACATCACAACCTCTGGGACACATTAAACACTGTCCTAAGAGGAAAGTTTATAGCTCTAAGTGCCTATATTTGAAAAATTAGAAAGAGTCCAAATA
>NW_008351466.1:2718080-2722192 GCF_000622305.1 Nannospalax galili | reverse complement strand
AAACAAAGAAAACAGTACAAAGAATCAATGAATCTAAGAGCTGGTTCTTTGGGAAGCTAAACAAGAAAGACAGACCCTTATCCAAGTTAACCAAAGAAAGAGAGAGCAAATCCAAATCAACAAAATCATAGATGAAAGGGGAAACATCACAACAGACACCCAAAAGATCCAGACCATTATAAGGGAATATTTTTAAAACCTATATGCTACTAAATCTGAAAATCTAAAAGAAATGGATGGATATCTAAAATCATAGGAACCACCAAAGTTAAACCAAGAAGAGATCAACAGTTTAAACAGACCCACAACATAGGATGAAATTGAGACAGTACTACAAAGCCTCCCAACTAAAAAAAAAGCCCAGGTCCATATGGATTTACCAGAAAAATTCTACCAGACATTTAAAGAGGACCTCCAATGGGGGAGAACTCCCAAATTCTTTCTATGAAGCCAGCATCACTCTAATACCCAAACCTGGTAAAGACACAACCACAAAAGAAAGCTATAGACCCATATCCTTAATAAACATAGATGCAAAAATTCTCAACAAAATAGTTGCACACCACATACAGACACACATCAAAAAGATCATTCAACATGATCAAGTAGACTTTATGCCAAAGATGTAGGGTTAGTTCAATATATGCAAGTCAATAAAAGGCATTAATCATACAAATGGACTCAGACAAAAACCACATTGTCATCTCGATAGATGCAGAAAAGGCTTTTGACAAAATTCAGCATGCATTTGTGTTCAACGTCCTAGAGGGAGTTGGACTGGAGGGAACATACCTCAACACAATAAAGCTATATACAATATACCCACAGACAACAGCATTCTAAAAGGAGAAAAGCTGGAGGCATTCCCATTAAAATCAGGAACCAGACAAGGATGTCCACTATCACCACTCCTTTTCAACACAGTGCTTGAAAGTCTTGCTAGAGCAACAAGACAGGAGAAGGAAATTAAAGTAGTACTAATTGGAAAATCAGAGGTCAAACTATTGCATTTTGCAGATGATATGATACTATACCTAAGAGATCACAAATGTTCCACCAGAAAAGTCCTAGAACTGATCAACACTTTCAGTATAGTGGCACGTTATAAAATCAATCTACAAAAGTCAGTAGCCTTTCTATATACAAATAACAAGCAATTGGAGAAAGAGTACAGGGAAATGCTCCCATTCACAATAGCTGCAAAAAAATATCTTCACATAAATCTGACAAAAAAAAAACACACCAAAGATCTCTGCAGTGAAAATCTTAAGTTGCTAAATTAAAAGACTGAGGAAGACACCAGGGGTTGGAAGGACCTTCCATGCTCATGAATTGGAAGAATTAATAGTGTGAAAATGACCATCCTACCAAAAGCAATATATAGATTCAAAACAATCCCAGTCAAAATCCCCATTGCATACTTCACATAATTTTTAAAAAATCCTTAAATTCATATGGAAGCAAAGAAGACCCTTGATAGCCAAAGCAACCCTGAGCACAAAGAGCAATGCTGGGAGGATTACTATGCCAGAGCTCAAAGTATGCTATGAAGCTGTAGTCTTAAAAACAGCATGGTGTTGCCTCAAAAAATAGACACAAAGATCAATGGAACATCATTGAAGATCCAAACACAAGTACTTACAATTTCAGATACCTGAAATTTGACAAAAGTGCCAAGAACACACAATGGAAGAAAGATACCATCCTCAACAAATGGTGCTGGTTAACTGGCTCTCTACTTCTAAAAGAATGAAAGTAGATCTTTCACCTTGCACAAAACTCAACACCAAATGGATCAAAGACCTCAATTTGAAACTAGAAACCCTGAAACTATTAGATGAAAATATTGGCAATAACTTACAAGACAAAGGTGTAGGAAAGGATTTTCTAAATCAGACAGCAGTTGCTCAGAAATTACAGTCAGCAATCAACAGGTGGGATCTCATTAAACTAAAAAGTTTCTATACAGCAAAAGAAACAATCAAAGAAGTGAAGAGAAAACCCACAAAATGGGAAAACATTCTCATCAGTGACACATCTGACAGGGGTTTAATATCCAGAGTATATTAAGAACCCCCCCCAAAAAAGTAGTGAGAAACCAAATGACCCAATTAAAAGATGGGAACAGAGAGTTCTAAAATGAAGAAATAAAGATGACTAAGAAATATCTCAAAAAGTGTTCAACATCATTAGTAATTAGAGAAATGCAAATTAAAACCACACTAAGGTATCACCTTACCCCAATCAAACTGGTTAGGATCAAGAGAACAAATGATACTAAATTCAGGCGAGGATGTGGAGAAAGGAGAGCACTCATTCACTGCTGGTGGGATTGCAAACTACAGTGTGGAGAATTTTTTTTGGGGGGGGCCATCGGGATTAGCATATATTCATTGTATAGTAGCATGGGTGTCATTAGGAAATTTTCATATGTATATATATCACACTTTGCGCCTTATATCAGAATGTAAATACCTCTGACTCACCAAGCACAGATAACCAAGGGACTATAGCTTGAAATGTGTATGTCAAAGTTCATCTGTTGGAAACATATTGCTATGGTGGCAATGGTAAGACATGGAACCTTTAAAAGATGATTAATAAACATTGGCTCGACACTAGAACCTTGAAGGGGAGTAAGTATTGCTTAGCATCCCCAGGAAAAGTCTCACAACAGATGGAAATTTTATTCGTTAATGCTTTTATGTCTCATAATTTTTTTGTCTTTTTTGAGACAGGGTCTCCTTGTAGCCCCAGCTGTCCAAGAACTCACTATGTAGACCAGGCGGGCCTCAAACTCACAAAGATCTGCCTGCCTCTGACTCCGTAGTGCTGGGATTAAAGGCATGTGCCACCATGGCAGGCTTATAATTATTTTTTTAAAAAGATGGCTCACTGTTTAAGAGCACTAAATGCTCTTGCAGAGGACCCGGGTTTGATTCCCAGCACCCACATGGTGGCTATAAACCATCCTTAAATCCAGTTCCAGGGGAATCTGAAGCCCTCTTCTGACCTCCACAGCACTGCACTACACGGGTGCAGGCAATACACTCATACACATAAAATTAAAATAATAAATAAAACATTAAAAAAATAAAGAAAATGAGGCTAGACTCAAAAAGAAAAAAAAAAAGAGAGAATGTAGAAGATGTTAAAAGGACATGGGAATGCACTTTCACCCTTCCATCCCTCCCACCGTTCTATACTCCTAGTTTGGGCACTGCACCATTCCTAGTCTTGGGGCCCCAGACACCTGGGGAAGCAATACTGTTTCCTCATCCTTCTCACCCAGAGCAGCTCAGTCCATTTCTTGGGCTCCAGGAGCACCGCTTCTGGTCCTGGCCCCACCCTCACCTCCCTCTACTTCCCTGGTCCTGCAATACCCACCAGCCTCTTTCTGGGGCTGACAGCCTCTTTCTGGGGCTCCAAGGCTTGCCTTTACTCTCCCTGATCCTTTGCATCCAGTACAACCCAGCTACTCAATCCACTCCCTGGGAAATCTTGGGGCTTCTTCCCTCCCCATTTCCCTTTGCATCCCTGCGTGGGCGGCCACGGCCAGGGTCTCAGGTCAGTCCAACACTCAAGTTCCTGGCCAAAAGCATTCTTAGAAGATTCCAGACCTAAGCAGAAAGTATGAAAACTTCTGATCCACATTGGAGTTGGGCCACCGCGGAACTCCTGAAGACAAAATCAATCCGGCCTCGACAATATAAAATCAAAAGAGAGAACCAGAAGCTAAGACGAACCAGCTCTTCATACCCAAAAAGTAAACCACAAAGACACATAAAGCTCAAAAATAAAAGAAGCAGAACTAAACTTGAAGGCCCGAGTATCACACAAGAGTCAGAAACTACAAAAGAAATTCACATGTCAAAATCACAGAGAAAAAATAATAACATGAAAAACCAAAATAAAATATCCCCACCAAATACCAGTAATCCTCTAGAGGAGCACAATGAGAATCCCCTAGAGACAATGCAGGACATGGAACTCAAAAAAACAATGATGAATATGATAAAAGAATTCACTGAATTTAAAGAACACACAAACAAGGTAATCATAGAGCTGAAGGAAGATAGGGATAAACTTCTGAATGAATTCAGAAAAGAGCT
>NW_008351466.1:2713830-2714717 GCF_000622305.1 Nannospalax galili | reverse complement strand
TTGCTGCTCTTTTCACAATAGCTAAGAGATGGAAGCAACCTAGGTGTCCCTCAATTGATGAGTGGATAATGAAAATGTGGTTCATATATATATGATGGAGTTTTACTCACCAGTAAAGAAAGATGAAATCATGAAATTTGCCGGTAAATGGATGGAACCAGAATCTTTTATACTAAGTGAAGTAACACAATGTCAGAAAAAAAATTGACATATGTTCTCCCTCATATGTGGATCCTAGGATCAGACTCTGATAAATAAGTATGCAAACAGACATAACTGCAGGAAACAAGACAAGGGTAAGAAAACAGTGAGGTAAAGGAAAAGAAATAACCTGAAGGAGAAGAATAGTAAGCAACAGGCCTTAAGAAGGGAGATATGGATAAAAAGTGGGTTAGATTAAGGGAGGGGGGAGGGAAGGGTATATGAGGAACCTACGGGATAAGGAGAAAGAAGAAGCTCAAGAGGTAGGATCATAGGACCAAGGGTATTAGTAAGGAAGAAAGGGGGGAAGTGGGGACACCTTAAGTGGGAAAACCATGATAGAGGGGTGAGACGATACAAGAGAGAAACAATGCTTACCTAGTCACGAAAACCAGAGGGAACCATATTATTCCTACAATCTACTGACAAATTATACATAACAGATCAAGAAATATATCTCTAGATAAGGTTTATTTGAGACCAACTGGTCATTACCCAAGATTTATCTGCAGGACACACAATAATTAAAAATCCCAGAATTGTGGAACTAACCTTCCTGGATGTTTATCAGACATACCTTGAGATCTATACTAATTGGGTCAGAGGGACACAAAGGACTCTTTTTGCTCCTTGCCCTCCTAGGTCGATTAGTTCCCAGGGATTATGAGCATCTCGCAAATTGTCCT
>NW_008351466.1:2704960-2713138 GCF_000622305.1 Nannospalax galili | reverse complement strand
ATCCTCCCTAGGAGGTATCCGGCCTAGCAGCCATGCTCTACATTCCAGGCACTCCTGGCTTATCCCAACATCTATGTAGATCAGGTTGGCCTTGAACTCATAGAGATCCACCTGCCTCTGCCTCCCAAGTGCTGGGATTAAAGGCGTGCGCCACCATGCTTGGCTCATAACTATTTTTTAAAAGGAAAATGAGAATGTAAAAGATGTTAAAAGGATATGGGAATGGAGATATTTTCCAAAATAGACTGAAAAAAGTGAGCAAGCCTAAGGAAGTGATGAAGGTCTATCGAGCTTTGTTATCATATATAAAGGACGAGGAGAAAAAAATAATATACACATAATATTAAAATGTCTATGATCACAGTTTAGTCAATTAGTTTAAGGAACAAAATATATATCTATCTAGCCAAAGTTTATCTGAGAATACTTTGGTTTTTTACCCAAGCCTTATCTACATAGCACATGGTAATTAAGAGTACCAGACTGGTGAAACTAACCTTATTGGATGTTTAACAGCCATAGTTTGAGGCCTATACTAATGTGGTCATAGGGACTTAAAGGACAGTTTATATGCCTTGCCCTTCCAAGGTCGATGAACTTCCAGGGTCCTATGGAGCATCTCTCAAAATGTCCTGTAACTGTGGTGAGTCACCTGTCCTCTTGTTCAGAGACGACATGGAGACCCACAAGATGGACTTGAACCAGTGTCCATTCTACAAACAGGAGGGTCAACTCAGAGGAAACATCTCATTCATGCTTCCAAGTGAAGCCAGACATTGTTGAGCAGGACCTTTGACTTATCTTCACATAGATGGAACTGGTAAAAGAAAGGAGCCGGAGCTCCTCCCAAGCCCATGTGACCCCCGAGGAACAGATCCTCAAATGTCCTTAAGTGTAAAAATTAATTTGTTTATGTGGGCCAACTGTATGGACTTAAACACCCAAAAGGAAAGTATAACCAAAGAGTAAAGTCATCATTATATTTATTTAAGAGTTCAAGGAATTACACTTACAGACATTAGGTTTAAGTCTATGTAAAGAGTTATTTAGACAAATATTTCTCTTTGATGATTTTGTTCCTAACCAGAAAGCACTGCTCAGATGTAAGACAAAAAAATCTTGGTCTCCAAATACTGTAGTGTCCACCTGTAGCTAATGGAGATAACCATTTATTGTTCTAAAATAATGGATAAATTTGTTTTCTTCCCCTATCTAGAAGCCTTTGAGAGGGAACTGACAGATTCTATTCACTCCAACAGCTATCATAATACCTGAAATCAAATCCTGAATCCATCAGTCTAGAGAGACCAGCCTTGGAAGACAAAAGAAAAATGAGGAGGAACCCAATGGAGGGATGCTTTTGAAGCCCTTGTCAAGAAATTCCAATGGACTTTCCTATGAACATTTGAAAATTACCTTGTTCTGTTTTTCTAGTTCCCTGTCTATAACTTGTAATGCTAATTACTCTTGCCTTTACTTTTCCTTCAGATCTCTTACTCAAGATTCAAAGACTATTTTTTTCTTCCTTGAGGTAAGAGTTATGAAAATTGGGACTCTTTTAAATAGACCCTCTGAAGTGGTACTCTAATTGCCTCACCCTGCATCCCTGTTCAGCATGGAAGAAGCCAGAGTGGTCTGCTCCAGTTCCCTATTGGCAATTTGAGTAACTTTGTCAGAGGATGGTGTGATAAGAATAGGAGGTAGGAATTGGCTAGGCAGTTAGGGTAAAAAGACCCCAAAGAAAAGTAGCCAGTTTCTTGGCTAAAACTCACAATGTCCTTAGTCCTCTTAACAACCATTCGCTGTTCCAAAGGCCAAAAACGCCGAAAATATTTGGGAGCTTTTATCTAATCTTTAAAAGATTTTAGGGTTACCTCTTCAGAGGGGGAATGTTAGAGTACCCAAAAGCCCCATTAAAAAAATAAATAAATCAAAAAAGAAAAAAAAATGTGCCTTTAGCATTTTACGCAGATGGGACTTAAAATGTATGGCAGAATACATGAGGCCTGGTGGAGGGGGTTGGTGAGGGGTGTGGATGGAGGAGGGGGTTCTTAGTTTGCTTAAGAACTGTTGTAAGAAATGTACAAAAATGCAATAAAAATTTTAATGCAAAAATTTATGAGGTTTCTTAATACTTAAACATCTTTTTCTTTAAATGTAGAAAACACTTTCACTGGTTAAAGAAAAATATCTTGTTTTCTTTGTTTCTGAGATATGATAGCTGGTAGACAAAGAAAAGTAGAATAATAAGTTTTAATTATACCTTTCAAAACCCAACAGATTTGAAAGCTAGTCAAGAATTACATGAAAGATTTCTCAGCATTAAGTTGTGTGTATTTAACAGATCCTAGTGCTTTCTGTCTCTCTGTCTCTGTCTCTGTCTCTGTCTCTGTCTCTGTCTCTCTCTCTCTCTCTTGAGGAGAAAGGGTTTATTGTTGCTCACAGCTCCATATTACAGTCCATCACTGTAGGAAGTCAAGGAAGCAGGAACTTAAAATAGCTAGTCACAGTCCATCCATAATCCAGAGCATAGAGAAAGAACTTCAAGCATGTTTGGTATTCAGCATGCTCTCTACATGTTTACAGTCCAGAATCTCATGCATAGGGAATGATAGCACCCAGAGTGGCCAGGGTCTTCCCACATCTATTAACAATCAAGACTGACCCCCACGATCATGCCACATCCCAACCTGATCTAGATAATCTCTCATGGAGACTCTCTTCCCAGGATTTTAGTTTGTGTCAAGTTAAAACTAATTATCAAAGTATCTCACACTGCTTTGGGGTAAATTTCTTCTGACCTAATCCTTTCTTTTTAAAATTTATTTCTTCTTTTTTTTGACTTAATATTTTTTACTGAGCCTTTGTAATTTCATACAACAGTTCTTAATAAAATTTAGACTCCCTCCCCCAGCCATGCCTCCCCCATCCCCTGCCATACATGTTAAGTCCTATCCAGTCAAGCATTTATACCCAGGTGTCCATCAGTTTAAATTTGTACGATGGAGTCTAGTCAGTCCATCTAGAGATCATATGTAAGGCATAGTCTCCCTCATTCAGTAGTAATTAGTCTCCAATAGTTTTCAGTCTATTGTCACCCACTATCCATTTCTGTCCTCCCCTCCATACTGTTGTTTAATTTAGTTTGCATGGGTCCTGTGTTCAATGCCACCATTGCCACAAGTTCACATGTGCAAACATCCAGTGGTCTGAAAGCATCTGCTTCCCTGTGTTCATGAACCAGCCCTGGTTATTACAGTCTTTCCACCCCCTCTTCTACTATGGTCCCTGAGCCATGGGTGGGTGGGTGATGTTCAATATAGGAGCCCTATCCAAGGATATACAAGCTGCAGTCTCTTAGTCTTTAAAAATTGGCTGGCTATGGCCTTCTGTGCACATCACACTCTGTTGTATAAAGATGCTTTATTGGTGAGAGTGGATGGATGCATTAGTTTTCTCTCTACCCTTTGTTCCACAATCTTCCACGAGCCTTAATTGCAGAGGTTCAACTGTATATATGCTACCTAGTACTGGGCATCTCTCAGACAAATATTCTCTGTGTCTGACCAGTTGTGCAATTTCTCAGTATCCTTCATTGTTGAAGATTCTTTGAGGAATGGTGTATGGTATGCTTGTCTGCAAATACAAGGACTGATATTTAGCACATAGTAAGAAATTTTATTTGTCTAAAAATATGAAAAAGATAGGGCTTTCTCTAGGACCTTTGTCCTCTCCTGTAATGTGTATTTGGCTGAGTTTACAATGCCACCCATGAGTTCACTGCCATTGAAAAGATTGTAATTCCAATTAGATAGCTGTTGCTTACCCCCCCCCCCAAGATAACACTGCCACTACTGCACCAATAGAGCTAGTTTGCTTTGCCCATCATTATGGTTATTAGGCTTTAGAGCTGGGTTGGACCATTGATTGTTTTTCTCTCTTGACATTTTGCATATCATCATCTTGCGTTATGATAGCCAAACTTTGGTTAGAAGACTTCTAGGTCAGCGCCTACTCCATTGGTTCAAGTCCTGTATCCGAAGTATGTCCAGTCTTAAACAGTAGGGTCTTATATTCTAGTTCTGGGAGATAGCCAAGAGGTTAGCAATAGCCTGTTTTATTTTGGGAGTCTCCTGGACCAGGGAGGTGGCCAGTCCTGTGAGTTAAGTCATAATAAAAGAACTTCAAAATTTGCAAGTGTTGGCAATGTTTGTTTTCCCTTAGGAACTCTATGTGTCTTTTTCCTATATCTCCTTTCCATATTTAAGAAAGGTCCTCTCAAGGAACCAACACTTTAAATTATCATGAAGCTTTTCTTCTCCAATTACATCAAGCATCATCAGAAGTCAAAATACAGTACAGGCCAGCATAAAGATGACGTTAGAATTTCGTCCCTTTTAGTAAGGGAGTCAGGAAGAACAATCAATGAGAGAAATATTGATAATATAAACAATCTTTTTAAATTTGAATCCTTATATTTTAGGGAAAAATGTTTAAGACTTTCATCTGAAGAGTAATGTAAGCAAGATGTCACAAGAAGACAACACAGGTTTATTCACCCATTCTAAATTGCTAAAACCACAGTGTGATAGATTACAGAAGAGTTATACATTTCAGCTCACACTTTTGGTCGCTCACATGAGCTGGGAGGCTTCTTGTTGGCAGAATCCTAAGGTGATATGGGTCACACAGGACAAAAGGCAGCGAACAATTATACTAAAACATTTTGAACTTTCTTATAAAGTCAACAGATTTCAGTACTGGGAGTTCCACTCTAATGACTTTATCTAGTCTTAATAACCTTCAAAAAGTCTATATGTAAACACTATATTTAGACTAAGTTCTCATCTCCTTAATACTTTACAGCAGGAATTAAATTTCAGCACATGAAACCTCAGAGAAGACACCCAAACTATATAAACTGTAATACCTGTACCTTTCTACACATAGAAACAGCAATTTTGAGAACCCGTTCATAAAAATTCTTTGTCAAAGACAAACAGTTGAGGGATAACAGTACCTGGTCATTGAGCATAAATAAGAAAAGATACTTAGAAGGTGGTAGTTAGGACAGTTTTGCATTACTCATGTTAACTGTTCCTCAATCCCAGGAAGTAGACTATGAAAAGAAATGCCTTCTGGCGGTGGATGAGATGGATCAGCAGTTAAAAACACCTGCTCCCCTTGTAGAGGATCCAGGTTCAGGATCCAGGTACCCACATGGCATTGCATTCCAATTCTTAATTCCAGTTCCAGAACATCTGACATCTTCTGGCTTCTATGTGTACTAGGTATGCATGTGATGTACTTACATACATGAAAACAAAACACTCTTACACGTATTATAAAAATGAATAAAATTCTTTCAAAAAAGAATTTACTTCCACTTGGGAAATGGACATGAATGTGAGAAATCAACTTTGCCTTAGAGCACAGTAGCACAACTGCCCCAACAATATTCACCATGAGTAGAACCCCATGCCAAATACCCATGGACTTAAATCTAGACCTGCCCAACTGAAAAGCTACCACAGTAGTCCCAGGCTTTTTACCACCCTAATGGCAAAACTTTCTCTATATATTCAAATCCCAGGGTAACATCGAGGTACCCAAGCCTCAGGTTTATCCTATTGAATCTAACCTCCAGGCCAGCACCTGTACATTGAACTCCCTAGTCAAGTTCCACTGCAATACACTCTATGACAGACCCTAGTAATTGAAACTAGAGCACTGAATCACTGGACCTGGACTCCACCAGACTCTATAGCTTTAGGACTAAGGTAAAGTATTAGAAGTATCTATACACTCAGTCTTCACACCAATCCCTATGTTATCAGATTCCAGAACAAACTCTGTTGTGCCAGTTCCCAGGCCTGTCTCTGTCACTAGACTCAAGACCAGCAGACCAGCTCCCCCAAACTCAGTATGCACAAATGTCCCAAATACCACGAAGGCCTCAGCCTCCGGGACAGTGTCAGGGATCGCATCTTTCAGTAGAACCATAGACCAGGCACAAGCGAAGTAAACACCCACAGACTGATTTCATAATTATCCTGGCAGACCAGATGCATCTCTTATACCAACAAATGGAGACAGAATCTAAGTGTGTCCCCAGAGACTTACAATATAGAAACACTCTGGAACATACCTAGTACTCAGGTCAGATCTTGTGGACACATGCATTAAGCAACCCCACCATAATCAGACATCAAAGCAATCTACATGCTTTGTGGACTAAAGTTCAATAACTGGCAATAAGCATTCTAATTTAAGTTCATCCATATAAACATAGGTTCCTTATCCATTACGTTTTCTGGTCAGGCCTAGTGAACCTAATCATCAGGTTTTTCCCCATTGTTGCAGATTATAGGCATGGTCTCACAAACCAGGACTCTGGGACTGACTCAGGAATAACCTTGACAGGCAAAGGACTGCAGCAGGAAATCTGACCTAAGATCACGCCAATTAACTTGTCAGTAATCTCTAAAGAGGTTGACTGGTAAATCTTTCTTAGATAATGCAAATCTTCAAAAACTAGAATAAAGGCATACTTAAAATATGTAATATCAACACATAGCTAATGATATCAAGAAATCATGTAAACATGATGTCACAAAAGTAACAATGCACCAGTAAGTGACTCTAAGAAAATGGAAATCTACAAACTGCAGGAAAAAGAAATAAAAAGTAGTTGTTTTTTAAAAAAAATTAGTGAACTCTAATACTATAAAAAGGATTTTCACTGCTGTTCCAGGGCTCATATGTACTTGCTTAGCTAGTTAGACCCCCCCCCACAACTTCCTCACCCCAACCTTGGGCCTAGCACCCTCCTATTCATCCAGACTGAGACCTCCTAACTAGCCTGATAAATCAGGTGATGCCACATGGGTCTTGATCTGACTGCTCTGGGAGCAACTCCATTCTTAATGCCTCAGGGCTCACATCAGCTCTGCTTAGCTAGTTAGAACCTCCCTATGCAGTTTTGTTCCCTACCTTGGGCCTAATCCAATTTCTCCTCCATCTACCTGAGACTGCCAGACTAGCCTGGTAAGTCAGATACAGCCAAATGGGCTTCATCCCCAGCTCAAGGACCAGCTCTATTTTTGTTGCTTCAGGGCTTAAATCTACTCTGCTTATCTAGTTAGACCACCTCAAGGCTATTCCCATCCAGGCATGGCAACTAGTCCCTTCCTGCCCCTCCAGCCTGAGAGGTCTGGACTAGCCTACCCGAACATGGCCACTGGATACCCATAATTACAAATTGGGCTTAGGCCCATTCATCCTTCTGAAGAGCTTCTGACTCCACCAGCCTGGAACTATTTGCTTCCTCTAAAACAAAAAGTGAGTGAAAACCTAATAGATAGATCAAGTAACTAGTCATATCCAATCAGAAAGCAACCAAGTTACATCAACAATACAAACAGAACCAAATTTCAACTAAACAAAGGCAGGCTAGAGTTGTATATCAAACACACAATCAACAAAATAAATTCATATGTCCATACTACAATGAAAAAAATATAAAAAGAATGAAAAACAAAGATAACATGTCCCCACCAATATCCACAAGTCCTACAGAAGTGTACTACAATGAGAACTATTCACAGAAATTCAAGGATAGAGAATTTAAAAGAACAATCATAAACATGATGGAGGAATTCAACATTTTTAAAGAACAGACAGACACACACAAACACACACAAACACACACACACACACAGCAAAACTCAAAGAAATCAAAGAGCGTAGGGAATAAACTCTTGACTGAATCTCAAGAAAATGTGAACATACAGTAGACTGAATGAAATGACAAAGACAATCCAGAATGTGAAAAGTGAATTTTAAAAAGTGATAAAAAGAAATATTGAAAAATTTCAAGCAAAATGAAGATGGAATTCAGAAACTCAATAAGTCAATCTGAAAATAACAGGAGAAAGCTTCACAAACAAAATGAATGAAATAGAAAACAGAATATCAAACCTGGATGACAAAATGGAAGAATTGGACACCTAAGGCAAAGAAAATTAAAAATTTTTTAATTCCAGTAGAATGGAATATTCAGAAAATATGGGACTCCATGAAATGACATTTACATATCATTGGCATAAAGGAAGGAGAGGTATCTCAGATCAATAGCATTGGCTAGGTCTTCAAGAGGATTATAGAAGAAAACGTTTA